>NC_135705.1:1120943-1420943 GCF_964276395.1 Gasterosteus aculeatus
ACAGCCTCAGCTCGGCCTCGCTGCCAATCCGGCCCCCCACCACGGAACATGAGCCCCCCAGGTGGGTTCTCCTGTTTTAACGCTCAGCAGCTGTTGAACGTTGAGCAGAAAGTCGTTATTAAACTGTTATTAACTGTTATTAAACTGTTATTAAACTGTTATTAACTGTTATTAAACTGTTATTTAACTGTTATTAACTGTTATTAAACTGTTATTAACTGTTATTAAACTGTTATTTAAGGCGTGAATCACCTCCAGCTGTGAGGAATCCAACACTTTAAATCTTCTCTTCATTTGTTCTTTTATTTAAGGTCCACATGTCCTTCAACTTTATTTATCCACCATCCTCATCACCCCCCCCCCCCCCCCCCCCCCCTCTCAGTGGGCAGCCCTGATGCAGTAATGGGACAGTCTCAGTGGATCAATGACTCAGACGGGACGGACGGAGACAGAAGAGGTTTTCAACAATCGGCCTGCAGGAGATGAAAGAGAGGAAGAGGAGGAGGTGGGGGTTTTGGGGGTCTGGGGGGGTCTGGGGGTCTGGGGGGGTCTGGGGGGGTAAAGGAGAAAGCTCTGTCCATCGATCTGCTCCCATCACTTCTGCTTTCTCGGCCGACATCGTCCTCGCAACCCTGTGGTGAGATTATTGCTTTTATATGATTATATTTATTTATTTATTGGCAGTGGTCATCGGGAAAGTGAATCAGGAGTTTTTCTGATTATTGATCACTGTTCCCAAGAAGAGAAGGTTTACAACACAAAAGGTTGTCACACTCGATTTAAGGCGTGAAAACATCTGTCGGCAGCTTCATAAGCTGCAGATGTGTGTTTATGCAGAAAACATCTTTAGTGTAAACGTGTGAGAAAGATGCTTAACAGCATGTAACGCACCTCCGATCATCTCCAACGGCCTCCAGCAGCTCTCAGAATCCCCCTCACAAGCTTTTATTCTGAAATGACTCCACGAGTGAGTGAATGAGTGCGTATCGGCTTTCAAACGCGATGTTGAACTAAACTGGTGCTTTAACTCCGAGGTTGGATTTCATTGTCTCTTCAAAGCAATCAGTCACTTTAAGACATAAAGTGTTTTCGCAGGAAATTGAGTGATTTGTTTTATTTGTTGTGTCATTCGTTTAGACTCTGACTGGCATCCGACTACTGTGTTATTTACACACAATGGTTGGTTAAATATGGAAACGTGCGTGCATCTCGATACTCGAACTGCACAGATGGAGCTGATGAAAATTTTAAATATGCATTATTAAACACTGACAGCGGGACGCACAGAGAACATGTTGAAATATGTAGGAGATGTCAACACAAACGCACAACTGCCAACGGATCTCCAAAGGCGGCGTGAGAGCACTGATCACATAGATGGATATGCAGGTTGTGGAGGTGCACCGTGTGCAGATGTTGACAGCAGCCCACGCAGGAGAGGTGACGGGGGGGCAGACACCGCCTCCGTGCCCCCCCCCCCCCCCCCCCGACAGCGCCGCCTCACTTTCTCCCCCCGACGACAGCAAAGACCTTTGATGACTTCACCCTCCCCGAGGGATGATTGACAGCCAGCCGGTTGCTACGGGATATGGTAAGCTCGACTAATTAGAGGAGTAGGAATCAGGAAATCAATTCATGTATCGAGTTTTAAGGCCCGATTAAGTCTTCTGTGAAGTTAAAAACCGGCATCATCTCTGTGGTGACCAGCAGGGGGCGACTCCTCTGCTCCCATAGACGTCTATGAGTAAATGACTCTACTTCTCTGTAGTGACCAGCAGGGGGCGACTCCTCTGCTCCCATAGACGTCTATGAGGAAATGACTCTACTTCTCTGTAGTGACCAGCAGGGGGCGACTCCTCTGCTCCCATAGACGTCTATGAGGAAATGACTCTACTTCTCTGTAGTGACCAGCAGGGGGCGACTCCTCTGCTCCCATAGACGTCTATGAGGAAATGACTCTACTTCTCTGTAGTGACCAGCAGGGGGCGACTCCTCTGCTCCCATAGACGTCTATGAGGAAATGACTCTACTTCTCTGTAGTGACCAGCAGGGGGCGACTCCTCTGCTCCCATAGACGTCTATGAGGAAATGACTCTACTTCTCTGTAGTGACCAGCAGGGGGCGACTCCTCTGCTCCCATAGACGTCTATGAGACAATGACTCTACTTCTCTGTAGTGACCAGCAGGGGGCGACTCCTCTGCTCCCATAGACGTCTATGAGGAAATGAAAGTCTTCAATACAGCGTGACGTTCATTTAGTGAATTATGCTCCGTTTAGAGTCTAACAGACCATAAAGCAGGAGACATTTCACCAATATAATAAGTGTCTCGTTTGTTAAGAAAAGAAACAACCCGGTAAAATAAAGATAAATCCACAGACCAAAAAATGTATTTAGTCTATGATCTTTATACATTCATCCCAACTACCTGTCGCATTAGTGAGAAACGCTTTATCACATTAGAGCACAGACTCCGCATTGATTGGTACTTCCTGTAATGGGTTTACTTCCTGTCAGGAAAGGGCACACTGGAGATAAAGGAAGAGGAATAAAAGGACGGCCGGTCTTCTCCTGCAGCGGATCAATGAGCTGCATCGCAGGAGATCCAGGAAGCAGATGGCTCGTCTGCAGATACGAGACAGAAACCAAACTCATCTGCAGCGTCAGACCTCCGCCTGCCGCACACTGCCAGTCACACACACACACACACACACACACACACACACACAACTCGTTCCCTGGAGGAATTCACTTATCGTTCTTATGGGACATTTTGGATTTGACGTATTTTAAGCCCAACCACGTTTTTCCAAACGCTAACAGAGTGCTTCTGTTGCCTGAAACTAACCGTCCTTTAGAAGTGTTCTGCTATACTGACATCACGTGACCCCTGAGGGGACGCCGTACGTGGGCGTGCCATGCAGGTTATAACAGAGATTCTAAGGACCAGGGCCTCAGTACGCACGCCGTGTGACATCGCAGTGTGTCGACGTCGTGTCTGATTCTGGGTCATTTATCTGCTCTCACGGGTTCCTTCGGCGGCGCGTCGCTCCCACACCGGTAATGTGTCTGAGCGATCGCCGTTCTTTAGGGTTCTAAGCTCGTAAACAGCAGGTAAACATCTGCAGCGTGGATTCATGTATTCGTGGTGAATACACCCACCAGGTGGGGATGAAGGTCTGGGGGCGGATCTGAAGAAGCGTTGAGCGCCAAGTGGAGGAAGTTAAACCGCTCGATATGAAGCGCGTGTGAATATCGAACAGAGAAATGTTGGAAGGTGGAGATGTGGGTGGATGAAGGGATGGAGGTGTCAGTTCCTCTACTTTCATTTGGACACTTGGCTTAATGTTTTAAAAGTGGTTGCCAGGCAACCGGGTATCAGCCCTTTGGTTACGCAACAGAAACTGGTTTGTTACTGTTGAATCTGCGTAGTGACATACAAACATACATGCAGACGTCATACAAACATACATGCAGACGTCATACAAACATACATGCAGACGTCATACAAACATACATGCAGACGTCATACAAACATACATGCAGACGTCATACAAACATACATGCAGACGTCATACAAACATACATGCAGACGTCATACAAACACACACGCAGACGTCATACAAACATACATGCAGACGTCATACAAACATACATGCAGACGTCATACAAACACACACGCAGACGTCATACAAACATACATGCAGACGTCATACAAACACACATGCAGACGTCATACAAACACACATGCAGACGTCATACAAACATACATGCAGACGTCATACAAACATACATGCAGACGTCATACAAACATACATGCAGACGTCATACAAACATACACGCAGACGTCATACAAACACACACGCAGACGTCATACAAACACACACGCAGGCGTCATACAAACACACACGCAGACGTCATACAAACATACATGCAGACGTCATACAAACATACATGCAGACGTCATACAAACATACATGCAGGCGTCATACAAACACACACGCAGGCGTCATACAAACATACATGCAGGCGTCATACAAACACACACGCAGGCGTCATACAAACACACATGCAGACGTCATACAAACACACATGCAGGCGTCATACAAACAAAGTGAGTAAACTGAGACGAATATTAATAATAATAAGTAATACTGCTGATGTATTTGTATGTCTTTGTGTTTTTGTTGTTTTATTGTCTCCCACAGATGTCCAGGACGCTCAGTACTCACGTGGTGGACAGGAGGACACGGAGAGAGACGCAGAGTCTTCTCCATCGACCCCGACACCTTCGATTCAGACACTTTCAAGCTGCTGATCCAGAGGGAGGAGGGATACAAACACACAACAAAGTGCCACCGACACACAAAACTTCCCTCGGTTCAGATGTAATGAGTCTCTCCTCTGGGATTTGTTACAGATTTTTACTTTTGTTCTCAGTAAAGACGAGTGAAGCTTCTTCTAACGCAGACGTGTGGATGAGAAGGTGACGGCAGGACGTCCGCTCCACCTTTCTAGTGTTCAAGGGATGCAGGTTATCAGGGAAGATTTGAGAAGCATCCCAGCATGCATTTGGGCAATGATTCCGCTCGCTATCTGAAATGGTTTTGTCGGTGTAGATTTCCCCTCGGTGGAGTTTAAAGAGGTTTGTGAGAAGAAGAAGAAGAGTTTAAGCAGCGTGATGAGAGATTTAAAAAACATTGTAAATCATCTCGCTGGAAGTCAGTTGTTCGCTTTAAGGACCGAGAACGACGCCGTGAAATGAAACATGTTACAAAGCAGCGATGCAGCCGCACGTTTAACGGCTGTTTTTAACTCTGCTTCCCAATAAAGATAAAACGTGTGATACATATTTGACTTATAGAAGATTCACTGTGTGCTTCTACTGTGAAGAACACAACAGAACACAACTGGTGTTACATCGACATCATAACAGCAAGAAGCAGCCGAACTGTTTGAATAAACTTTATTGGAGCCGTCGGAGCACAAACACGTCAGATTAACAAAATCCTGCTGATAATACTACTACTAGTACTACTACTACGTGTGAGTACTTCTTTCACAGCTTCTTTAACCCCATGCGAGATGTTCACACACACACACACACAGACACACACACTGAATAAGCTGCTGGCGTGACCTTGGTGTGTAAAGTCTGCAGAGCGAGCAGCAAATCAGAGCTCAGAGAGCAATGCAACAGCTAAAGGGGGATTTTGTGTGTGTGTGTGTGTGTGTGTGTGTGTGTGTGTGTGTGTGTGTGTGTGTGTGTGTGTGTGTTTCTATCTACCTCATTACATCAGTGGCCGTTGTGAACATAATCAGAATTCAGAAGCTGAAATAAATCACAAACTGTGTCTCGCACAAACACAAAGTCTCCAACACACACACACACACACCGACGTACAAACCAGTTGTGTAGGTGTGTGCGTGTCCCCTTCAGAGCAGAATGGAATGAGCTGTCAATATGTCATTTTTAGGTGCTTGGTGAAGGAAGGAATGCAAAGTGAAAAGAACATAAAATACACACACACACAGACACACACATGCAGAGAGACACACACGCAGACACACACATGCAGACAGACACACACACGTATGAGTTGTGAACCTTCCTGATGACGGACATTTGTTGATTGGATTTCTCTCACACATGAAAACCCACAACTACACACACAGTACACACATGTACACACACAGTACACACATGTACACACATGTACACACACAGTACACACATGTACACACATGTCCTGGCGTGCATAGAGACAGAGGACGATCCCACGAGGACAGTTTGAGTCTCAGTGAAGCTCAACACTTCCACCTGCTGTCTCAGCAGGAAGTGGAGGGGGGACCCTTTACGCGGTCGCACGCTGGACTCAAGTACACATGTCAGGTACTTTGTGGTCGTTGGGAGTAATTGTCTTTCACGCCACGTTGTACTTCTGCTCTCGCGCAGTAATCACGCGGCTTCAGCTGCTTTGAGGACTTTTCTAAACCAAATGTTTTGTGGCAGAAACGTCGTCTGAGAAGAAAAAGGATTTAAATCATCAAGTCGTTTTTCTTGGTTCCACATTCTCGGCTTTTCTTTTAGATGTTTATAATAATAATGTTTTGGTAATATTTTAGTCTTTTGGATATTTTCTCACTATTTTCACTCTTTTTACGAACAAAACAATCGGATCAATTAATGAAGAAAAGAATCAGCTGATTAATGATCCTTTCGATGACTAGTTATCAAAACTAACTGAACAACTGGGAGAGTAAAGAAACCTGCTGTCATGAGTAATAATACACCGATGATTGAATACACAACAGTTATAACTGTCTGTTACATTTGGTTTGGTTTGTTAAAACTCACTCATCTAATTAAGAATATTAATTAAATATTAAATCCCGCTGTACAGTTTACTCTGAACTCAGAGTACTCTCTGTACATACATAGTATTTGTACATAGGAAGTACATCTCTACTGGGGATTTTTTCCGTTTGGAACCTGAAGACTGAGAACATCTGTAACGCGTCCGCGTGACTCCACGTCTGTCAGCAGCGACTCTCTGTAGTCGTATTGATCCTCAATCAGTATATTGATCGTAGTTTACACGGAGCCACACGTCAGGCTCAGTATTCATCACACATTTCTCATTCTTCACTCAAGCATTTTGCTAAAGTACATCAAAGCAAAGGAGGTGTCGATCGCGTGCGTTTGATTCTTATATATGACAATAATAATAACATATATATTATATATATAATATAATGGTTTGACCGCCGCGATGAGGGTGCGCTGCAGGTGGGCGCCCTGCAGGGGGCAGCAGCGCTCCGTCACAGCTCATCAAATCATAAATCATTTATTATACGTTTATCATATTATACATTCAATCAGACACCAGGTGATTCAACACAAACCCTTTTTACCTTCTACTTCTTCTTTATCTTGTATTATCAACAGTCGTCATGGCGATGCGTCATATATATTATGAACTAATCGTCCAATACGATTACTAAACATGATCATTTCAAAGTAATACATGAAATAAAGGTATTTCCTCATTTTTATTTGTTATTTGTTATATTTTAATTTCTCAGGTTTGACATTTATTCATGTTGCCATTATTTTTAATTTAATGGCAACTTCTATTCATGTTGTGTACTTTAATAAAAATAATAATACTGTTACACATACTAATAATGCATTGAAAAATTGTGCGTGTGTGTGAGTAATATTTGAGGACATTAGGTGGAGACATTCCTCCATGTTCACGAGTAGTTTACAAAGTGCAGTAAATATCATCATAATATTCATGATTATCATTTCTACCACATGATGAATATGTTGAGTTCTACGTGTCCGTTAGTTATAAATATAATAAACAGTTTAATCTGGTTTATTTGTACTAAAACTTATGATTTACATATCAACATGTGCTGAACACCTAAATTAGAGCTGTTTAAGTAACATAGTTTAAATTAAAGTAAAGTGTTGATTAAACAAGAAAAAGATCTACAAAGAAACAAATCACTTTTTATGAGTCTTGATTAATTAAATAATAATGTTTTTGAAGCTGCTGCGGTCAACTGAAACTTTTTCTCCTTGCTTTGTCTTTCTCGTTGACCCATTTATTCACACACACACACACACACACACACACACACACACACACTCTCTAGGTCATGTGCTGCTCTGCTTCCATCGATCTGGAGGAAAGGAAACGGGAGAACGCTCCACTATAAATACGCTCGCTGCCCTTCTGCCGTCCTCCTCCGTCCTCGTCCTCCATCTTTCTGTCCCCTCAGGTGAAGCTATTTCTGTATCCACCTATGAACTGCTCTGAGCCTCGTGAGAGCAGGTGACACACAAACACACACACACACACACACACATTCTTTGACCCAACACGTTCGACTTGACATGTTTTGACATAAAACGTAAGACGACTTTTGATTATTTTCGATGAGATTTTTCGATCCCAAATGATCTTTCTGACTCCGCCGCAAAGAACCGCACACGCAGCAGCTCGTCAGTGTGAATAATTTAATGCAGTTACATTGTCAATACATGTGCGCTGTCACTCACGGGGAGGAAGCAGCTCCTCTTCCCGACCTCAATTGGTAAACAGGAAACAACAATAAAAGGTTTGGCGTAATATTCTTCTGTAAACCTGCACAATAAACACAGTGTTCACTCAAACACATGCTGTGGATACAAGTACCTCTATCTGCTCATATAGTGAGGAACACACACACACACACACACACACGTCAGTAAAGACCCCACAACTAGAAACAAACCACATCGCCCATCAGTACTCCCAGTGACAGAGCCCTTCAGAATAAAAGCTTGCATCATGTCACGTTTTGTACAGTTGGTCAATCGTTCCTCCATCACTGGATATTTACTCGCTTCAATTTACTGTCAATCTGGATAAAAATGAAAATAAACGCTAAAAAGTGATCGCAGTTCATTCAAAACTCAACGCAATGAAAAGAAGATGATCACTTTCTCTAGAATAAAGGTTAAAGGGGGAACGATAAATACGATGAGACTATTTAAAAGATAAAATTCACAAAGTGAACTGAGTAGTATATAATTACTTAATATATAATGAGCCTATTTCCAAGTTAAATGCTGAATAAAAAAGGTAATGGTGACAAATTCATGATTTGATTTCAGTACCGTTTGAGAAGCTGATTTGAAAAGATTTCATCATAAAAGTGAAATAAAGATTTCTTCTTTGTATCTAAAGTAAACAAACACATTATTCATGTTAGAGATGAACGGCTGAGACTGAACAGGAGTCACACCTTTGAAATCACTTCTTGTAATAATTAATTACTTAATAACCATTAGAGTGAATAACTATTTTCCCCAAACACACACTGCAGCTTCCCAACGCGTCTCTCTGATCGTCCAATGAGCACGAGGCTGCACGTGTCTCTGCAGAGGTGAAGGCGAGATAGAACACACACCTTCCATCCTGTAGGAGCTCTGTGTGCCTGTGTGTGTCTGTGTGCCTGTGTGTGTCTGTGTGTGTCTGTGTGCGTCTGTGTGTGTCTGTGTGCTTGTACTGACAGGTAGAGGTGAAATGTTGTGATAATATGACAACTACGTCTCACACTGAAGGACGCTGGCGTCCTCCATCGAGGACTTTATTTCTCATATTGAGGGTTGACTTGGTTTAGTGTGTGTGTGTGTGTGTGTGTGTGTGTGTGTGTGTGTGTGTGTGTCGTGTTCCCTTGCTAATTAAAGACACAGCAGCAGTAGAAGCTGTATTTAAAGTTCTACACTAAATGTCACGTCCTCAGGTGGAATCTATGTAAATGAAGCAAAGCTGACCAAGACCTTAACTTCCTGTGTGCGTGCGTGCGTGTGTGTGTGTGCGTGCGTGTGTGTGTCTGTGTGCGTCTGTGTGCGTCTTGCATGTTGAATCTCGGACAAATGGTTTAGACGCTGAACTGAAACACCTTTAACGGTTAATGAAATGTTCCTGAAGAGACGCTTCCTCATTCATCATTGACCTTCTCCTCCCTCCCAATGCATGCTGGGATCTCAAGCTCCGTCCACAGGTGCACAGGATAAGTTAGATATTTGCTATATTAATATAAATGCGTACCTGGATTTTATTTAATAAATCTGCGCTCACCGAAACCTGAAGGGATCTAAAGAGGAGGATTCAACCTTTAACGTAAAGAGTTCCAATGATCCCTTTTTAAAAATTGTGTCATTTCAAATGTGTCCACTTGTTTTTCAGATACAAACATCAACTATTATATGTGATGTTTCATCTCCTTCACGTCCCGTCGGATGTTTTAATCTTCCTGTTCTCAGGTCGTCACTCAGACAGAAGGAAGAATCCTCGTTGCTTTGCGACGTCCCTCTCAGACCACGACACAGACGGGCGCCCAGAATCCCCCGAAACAAAACAGTTATTCATTTATTTCATCGTTTCCACACAAAAAACAAAAAAAAACCTACAAAAGCAATCCTGCACAAACAGTTCAGACCTCTGTGAGAAATCTTTGGGTTCACCGGTGAGTGAGAGGCTCTTGGACACATCGGCCCTTCACACAGCTAGCGTGTGCGTGTGCGTGTGCGTGTGCGTGCGTGCTAGGAGGCGGCCGGCTTGCTGTAGTCCTCCACCCCGGTGATGGTGGCTTTGCAGAAGAAACAGTCCTTGTTGTTCATCAGGTGCTGGTTGATACAGGCTCTACACGGGGGGAGACAACATGAGCGCAGGTCAAAGGTCAGAGCAGCATTATTCCCCCTCGGAGAATCTGAAGCTCACTTTCAGTGCAGGTCAAGTGCATTGTGGGCAAGATTCATTCTTTACCTGCAGGTTAGCTTAGCTTGTAGCGACCAGTTTTCAAAAGACCACGTTTCTTTATTGGTCTTTTTTTTTTTTACTCATTTTAACTAGTTTTAAAATCTTAACAAAAATGAACTAAGGACCTTTACTTCAACTCAACTAAGTGGAGATCCATTGGTTTTCTTTGTGAAGTATTGTGTTATCGGTGTCGTACTCATGAAACATCGTGTTTGTTTAATCTCCTTTAGGATGAAACTGTCCGACGGCTTCAGATTCTATGCGAGCTTCTCCTTCGCTCCTCGGAGGGAACGGGATGAAGAGGCGAAGACGAGGGAGGCGAGGCGGCGCTGACGGATCGGGTCGGAGAGGAGTTACCAACGAGCCCGGGCGCTTGAGTGACACATTGATCCATGCGCCGGTGAGCCGGCGTGCCAGCTAAGCTAAATCAAGCGCACCTCCAGCAGAACATGAAATATGCATCGAGGTTTGAATCGAACCCGAAGCCTTCAGCCACAATCAGCAGTCACCAAACAGCTGACTCACATCTGCACACACGGTGTGTAGATGTGAGTAGAGGAGTTGTGTGTTTGTACGTGTGTGTGTTCTCTGTTTCAAGCACTTTGGAGGAACAAACAGCTTTAAAGACAACGGAAAGATCACAGTTTGTGCGTGTGTGTGTGTGTGTGTCTGCGTATGTGTGTGTGTGTGTGTGTGTGTGTGTGTCTGCGTATGTGTGTGTGTGTGTGCGCTGTTTGGATCGATGAGGCCTTCAGGAGAACGAGTGAGATGAAGATACAGCCGCTGCACATCGACCTCAGCGGAGACATTTATAACAGAATCAATTAGCTTCCTAAACGACGTCGTGTGATTAAGTGTTTCTCGATGAATCATTTTTCCGTCAATAACCGCGGACGAGTTCGCTGAAACAGACGATTTAAAGGATACGTTTAACGTTTTAAAGTTGGCCGACTGTTTGTTGAATGGTGGAGTTTAACCTTTAAGCTTCTAATCTACATTATGATCGACTGCTCAGATTAATAATTTAATCTGAATGTGGGATTGAATAAACGGCAAATAAAATCACAGAAAGATACAAAATAAGCATTAATAATTAAGCCACCAGCATGAACTATTGTGTTTTAATAAAGGACACATCCACTTTCTCTTTTCATGGATCACACGTGAACGTCCGACATCGTGACTCCTGCAATAGAAACCGGTTTCCTCCAGATTTGTGTTTATTTGTGAGCAGGCAGGTGGAGACGAGTTGAGCGTGTGCGTGTGCGTGCGTGCATGTGTGTGCGTGCGTGTGCGCGTGCTGGGACTCACTTGCAGGACTTGTGGGAGCAGGGCTTGAAGACGGCGGAGATGGAGTGAGCGTAGCAGATGGGGCAGAGGTCTTCTTCGCTGGTCGGCTACGAGGGAGAAAGGACGGGTCAGTTTGTCAGAACATCTGGGACACATCTGGGACACATCCAGGGTCATCCTCGATGTTTTTATTTAATTTAAGAATAAGGGAGGAGTTTAACACATCCGGTGAAATCCTCTTCTGCTCGTTCTCGCGTGTCAGCAGACACAACATGTAGGTTTTTTTAAATCTGTTTCCGGCCAATAGAAGTTTATTGTTCAAAAGAATATAGTTATTTTCCAGTGATAAGCAGCCTGACACCTTAACGGTATCTTTAGCCCCAGTGCATCATGGGTCGTCTGAGGTGACACCACAGGTGTCGATAGAGACGCCTTTGTGGAGAGAACCATCATCACCATCATCATCATCATCATCATCACACCGGCTCTCACAGCCTTTTTCTTCACTTCTTTCATCTGTTCCCTTCATATGTTTTCACTTCACAACCTTCTCAACGCCTCCTCACCTTCTCTCCTCAACCCCTCTTCCCCCTCTCCTTCAACCCTGCTCTCGCTCCTCCGTATCTCACCCTTCAACCCCCCTCATCCTCCTCCTTTGCTCCGACCCAACAGCTTCTCCTCCCCTCTCCTCCCGCCCCTCTCCTCCTCGCCTCCCGCCCCTCTCCATCTCCATATGGCGGCTGTAAACAATAGAGCGCTGCAGGCATAATGCATTTTTGTATTGTAAAATGTAAGGAACTCCACCAGGGTCACATGACCTCACGTAAAGGATATAAACTGAGCTATTTTACGTTGTGCGACAGACGAAGGGAACAGGAAGTCATTTCCATATTTTAGGACTCCTTCCCTGCATGTTTGCTATTTTTCCTTAGTGAATCTACTCCGTCCGTTGGGAAAAGCTTCTCTCCTTTCGTCCGCTCGCCGACAACTGTGATCTCCCGCCGATCGTTTTCACATCACCTCCAACGTTCTGCCTCTTCTGCTTCCTGTTCTCTAACATGTGACACGCTCGGTTTAACAGCATATTCATCGACACGTGGACATGAAAACATGGTGCTTTACACGGAGGAGGTGTAAAGGATATTAATGACGTGTTTAATTGGATTCGGATTAACGTGCAGAGGTTCAGGTCTGAAAAGGGCTTCAGAGGCTTTTTATACAGAACCTTCACGTATCTTTGACTGTCCTCGGTCTGTTGTACCAGCTCCCACCCACCTCTGCTCCTCAGCCTCTCCTTTGTACCTCCTCCATATAAAGCACCAGCTTTCCTTACGCTTCCCCCGTCACTCCTCAACACCCACAGCTCACTGAGAGCGACTGCAGAGCTGGAACATTTTGCAAGAATGAAAAGAGCTTAATTACTTTTAGATTACAGGTGAAACCAATGATTGAGCCCCGAGGAACGTTAACATCACTACAGCAACTCAAAACGGCCTCAGACAGACTCATTACAATAACAAAGAGACTCTTAGAGACTACAAAGAGACTACAAAGAGTCATAAAGACTACACAGAGACTACAAAGAGTCATAAAGACTACAAAGATACTCATTACAATAACAAAGAGACTCATGGAGACTACAAAGAGACTACAAAGAGTCATAAAGACTACAAAGATACTCATTACAACTAGAAAGAGACTCATGAAGACTACAAAGAGACTACAAAGAGTCATAAAGACTACAAAGATACTCATTACAATAACAAAGAGACTCATAGAGACTACAAAGAGTCCTAAAGACTTAAAGACTACAAAGAGACTCATTACAACCACAAAGAGACTCATAAAGACTGCAAAGGGACTACAAAGAGTCATAAAGACTATAAAGATAATCATTACAACTAGAAAGAGACTCATAAAGACTACAAAGAGTTATAAAGACTACAAAGAGACTCATAAAGACTTCAAAAGGACTACAAAGAGTCATAAAGACTACAAAGACAATCATTATAACTAGAAAGAGACTCATAAAGACTACAACAAGTTATAAAGACTACAAAGAGACTCATAAAGACTGCAAAGGGACTACAAAGAGTCATAAAGACTACAAAGAGACTCATAAAGACTACAAAGGTACTCATTACAACTAGAAAGAGACTCCTAAAGACTACAAATAGTTATAAAGACTACAAAGAGACTCATAAAGACTTCAAAGGGACTACAAAGAGTCATAAAGACTACAAAGATACTCATTACAACTAGAAAGAGACTCATAAAGACTACAAAGAGTTATAAAGACTACAAAGACTCAAAGACTACAAAGGTACTCATTATAACTAGAAAGAGACTCATAAAGACTACAAAGAGACTCATTATAACCACAAAGAGTCACGCTCATACACAGAGACCAAACAAATAAAAACACATAAAACTAAGAACACTATTCTGACTTTGTTCTGAAGATGATGAACTCAGTTTACTTCATTCGTGTAGATTTTTGTCCACAAACAAGGTGAGTCTGTGAGTCCTGTCAGTCTCCATCCTCCCCAACCTCCTCCTCCTGCACTTCCCTCTCTCTTTCTGCCTCATTTAAAGTTTAAGAGTTTTATTTTGTTATCCGCTGATCACCACCATGTGGTTTCTCTCAGCTCGGTACATAAATACTAATGATCAGCATTCATCTGAATTAAGTACATTAGGTCGTGTTCAACCTGTTTTATGATTTTTCTGTATTTTTCTGTTGGTTTCTAAAAAACAAAGCAAAATGTGTTAAGATCCAAAACTCCCAGAGTTCTAAGGGGGAGAGCCAGGGAGGGACAGAAAAGATGAGAGGCGGCTGGATGAGGATGACAAAAGAAAGAAAGAGAGAAAAGATGAGTGAAGGATGATGAAGAAAAGAGAGACTTAGACAGTAAGATGAGAGAGTGAAGGACGAAGAGGCAGATGAAAAATACAACAAAGATCTCTGAATTAATTTTGAGGCCAGTGAAGATGAAAGCACCAGGAGGTGGGGTTCACTCCAGCAGCAGCTTCATCAGAACGCACACAGCACACACAAAGAGAGGGAAGATGAAGTGAGGAACAATCCTCCTGAGGCAGGACTGTCATCTGGAGACACTGAAAGCACGACTGACCACGAAGAGACACAAAGCTTTCAGAGAGGAGGGTTGTAGCAGGTAGTCCCGGAGGTTGTGTTTCTGCCAGCAGCTTATCAGTGTGCAGAGAGAGTAGTGGAGGGAGAGGGCCTGAAAGTCAGGTGAGTAACAATCCCCCCCCCTGAGGAACAACCTTCATTGGGGAATCCTGAATGCATGGATTCACTAGAAAACAACCTAAAAGACTCTAAAACACCAAAATGCAGAGTGACCAAAAGGACTGGTAACAACCACAAAGAGACTTGTTACAACCACAAAGAGACCCGTTACAACCACAAAGAGACTCTTAACAACCACAAAGAGACTCTTAACAACCACAAAGAGACTCGTAAAAACCACAAAGAGACTCGTAACAACCACAAAGAGACTCATAACAACCACAAAGAGACTCGTTACAACCACAAAGAGACTCATAACAACCACAAAGAGACTCATAACAACCACATAGAGACTCGTAACAACCACAAAGAGACTCGTTACAACCACAAAGAGACTCATAACAACCACAAAGAGACTCGTTACAACCACAAAGAGACTCATAACAACCACAAAGAGACTCATAACAACCACAAAGAGACTCGTTACAACCACAAAGAGACTCGTTACAACCACATAGAGACTCGTAACAACCACAAAGAGACTCGTTACAACCACAAAGAGACTCATAACAACCACAAAGAGACTCATAACAACCACAAAGAGACTCGTTACAACCACAAAGCGACTCGTTACAACCACAAAGCGACTCGTTACAACCACAAAGCGACTCGTTACAACCACAAAGAGACTCATAACAACCACAAAGAGACTCCTGACAACCACACAGAGACTCGTTACAACCACAAAGAGACTCGTTACAACCACAAAGAGACTCATAACAACCACACAGAGACTCCTGACAACCACACAGACTCGTTACAACCACAAAGAGACTCCTGACAACCACAAAGAGACTCGTTACAACCACAAAGAGACTCATAACAACCACAAAGAGACTCGTTACAACCACAAAGCGACTCGTTACAACCACAAAGAGACTCATAACAACCACAAAGAGACTCCTGACAACCACACAGAGACTCGTTACAACCACAAAGAGACTCGTTACAACCACAAAGAGACTCATAACAACCACACAGAGACTCCTGACAACCACACAGACTCGTTACAACCACAAAGAGACTCCTGACAACCACAAAGAGACTCGTTACAACCACAAAGAGACTCATAACAACCACAAAGAGACTCCTGACAACCACACAGAGACTCGTTACAACCACAAAGAGACTCGTTACAACCACAAAGAGACTTGTTACAACCACAAAGAGACTCGTTACAACCACAAAGAGACTCATAACAATCACACAGAGACTCCTGACAACCACACAGACTCGTTACAACCACAAAGAGACTCCTGACAACCACAAAGAGACTCGTTACAACCACAAAGAGACTCATAACAACCACAAAGAGACTCCTGACAACCACACAGAGACTCGTTACAACCACAAAGAGACTCGTTACAACCACAAAGAGACTTGTTACAACCACAAAGAGACTTGTTACAACCACAAAGAGACTCGTTACAATGACAAAGACTCATTACAATGACAAAGAGACTCATCACAACCACAAAGAGACTTATAACAACCACAAATAGACTTGTTACCACCACAAAGAAACTCGTTACAATGACAAAGAGACTCATAACAACCACAAAGAGACTCATAACAACCACAAAGAAACTCATAAACAACCACAGAGACTTGTTACAACCACAAAGAGACTCATAACAACCACACAGAGACTCCTGACAACCACACAGACTCGTTACAACCACAAAGAGACTCCTGACAACCACAAAGAGACTCGTTACAACCACAAAGAGACTCATAACAACCACAAAGAGACTCCTGACAACCACACAGAGACTCGTTACAACCACAAAGAGACTCGTTACAACCACAAAGAGACTTGTTACAACCACAAAGAGACTTGTTACAACCACAAAGAGACTCGTTACAATGACAAAGAGACTCATAACAACCACAAAGAGACTTATAACAACCACAAAGAGACTTGTTACCACCACAAAGAAACTCGTTACAATGACAAAGAGACTCATAACAACCACAAAGAGACTACTAACAACCACAAAGAAACTCATAAACAACCACAGAGACTTGTTACAACCACAAAGAGACTTGTTACCACCACAAAGAGACTCGTTACAATGACAAAGAGACTCATAACAACCACAAAGAGACTCATAACAACCACAAAGAGACTCATAACAACCACAAAGAGACTTGTTACCACCACAAAGAAACTCGTTAAAACCCCAAAGAGACTCATAACCACAAGAGACTCGTTACAACCACAAAGAGACTCATAACAACCACAAAGAGACTCATTTTATATTGATAAATGTGTGTGATATTGTCACAGTTAACATATTCGTTTAAGTGACCTTCAACATCCTGATTCTAATCAGTTCAACCTTGAGTGCAAGTGGACATATGGACCAGACTTTCTTTAAATATCACGTAGCAGACGTCTGTAGCCCTGCTGCATGGGAGCATAAAACACCACATCCACCCCACAGCTGTCAGAGGGAGCGGTGCATTGTGGGTTAAACAGTCAAAGGATTCTTATGCTCTGCTGTGGGAAGGAAAATGTGGACAGGGTGACATGATGGCTCTTTGTCAGAAACGTCAGAGCATCATCAAAACAGCAGTTCCTACAGAAGAGAACACAGATGCATGAAGAATGAACGTCTGCAGGAAGCTCACGACTTCTCCAGGCGGGCGGATACAGGCAGCCGGTGTGTACCTCTGTGTGTGTACCTCTGTGTGTGTGTGTGTGTGTGTGTGTGTGTGTGTGTGTGTGTGTGTTGCAGCTGTGGAGGCTGAGTCAGGAAGGTTTCTCCTGAATCCATGAGTGCTTTCTGTCCATTTGGTGCCGAATGGGCAGAAACTTGACAAAGGTCACTGCCGCAAAAAGGGGAGTATCACACAGCCCCCCCCCATCAGAAACCTCATCTCAGGTCATCTGTCCATCTACTATTCTGTGGATGTTCTTTCCACGTGTAGAGCAGAACATTTGTAAAAGAGGAGTGATGACGCTGATGAAGTGTGGACTGCCTCTGCCCACCTGCTTGTTGCTGTTCCCGTCATGTGGTCAGATTATTCCAGATCAGTCATAAAGGGTTCACTCTCTCTCAAGAGTTTGGATATTTGGATCGTGGTGATAAACGTAAGGATACTGCCTAGTTAGCTTAGCATAAAGACTAGAAATTATAATTTGCTGAGCAATAAAAGAAAATGTTTTGGTTTTCTTCAAAAGTCGCTGCAAAAAAAGTAATTATCTTTGGGATTATGATTTGTGACTTAATGAGCAAAGTTTTTTAGATTTAACTAAATCTCTCATTACACACACACACACACACACACACAAACGGACAGTGTAATCATGAAAGGTCACGCGGAGCGTCTCTCTTCGTCTCACGTCTCTTGTTTCGTGACATTTAGGAAACTAGATTCTCAGAGGGGGAGGCGCTTCAAGTGGGGACAGAAATCATAAAACAAAAAACTTTTTACTGACGTTTAACCACATTTCAAATGGGGAAAAGATGCAACGCATTCACACGTGGAAAGTATCTAAAGGAGATCTGTGACAGGAGAGAGAAGAGATCTATGTCTAAACATTCTACCAATACAACGAAATCTCTCTGACATTACAACCTTCCAGAAGGACATTTCTTCTTCCACTGGTCTCAATGACGGTATTTTGTCCTTGCGAATAATAAATGCTGAATACGCCCACAGACTACTTGTGTACTTGTGAAGTGTTTATTGGGTATAAAGCCCCTTCAGGTACGGAGTGAACAGAGCAACATGAAGATGGCCAAGAAGATCATCGCTATTCATGTGGGTCAAGACTCATCTCCCACAGGACAGAGCGACCCTCGAGAGGAGACCCGCCACTGTAAGTCTGACCCCCCTTAAGCCTCCCAGCGTCTTCATTAAAAGGTCACTTCCTGCTCTCCTGTTTTATTCTGAAACTTGCGTCCATATTTAGTGGAGAATGCCGACGCAGTGATCCGTATTAAGAAGGACTCAGACGAGGAGAGCCTCCAGATCCAAACCCCAGCAGGACAGGGGCCTCCAGAGCCAAACCCCAGCAGGCCCAGGGCCTCCAGAGCCAAACCCCAGCAGGCCCAAGGCCCCCAGAGCCAAACCCCAGCAGGCCCAGGGCCCCCGGAGCCAAACCCCAGCAGGCCCAGGGCCCCCAGAGCCAAACCCCAGCAGGCCCAAGGCCCCCAGAGCCAAACCCCAGCAGGCCAAGGGCCTCCAGAGCCAAACCCCAGCAGGCCCAGGGCCTCCAGACCATAACCCCAGCAGGCCCAGGGCCTCCAGAGCCACACCCCAGCAGGCCCAAGGCCTCCAGAGCCAAACCCCAGCAGGCCCAAGGTCTCCAGACCCTAACCCCAGCAGGCCAAGGGCCTCCAGAGCCAAACCCCAGCAGGCCCAGGGCCTCCAGATCCAAACCCCAGCAGGCCCAGGGCCTCCAGAGCCAAACCCCAGCAGGCCCAAGGCCCCCAGAGCCAAACCCCAGCAGGCCCAGGGCCCCCAGAGCCAAACCCCAGCAGGCCCAAGGTCTCCAGACCCTAACCCCAGCAGGCCCAGGGCCTCCAGACCATAACCCCAGCAGGCCCAGGGCCTCCAGAGCCAAACCCCAGCAGGCCCAAGGCCTCCAGAGCCAAACCCCAGCAGGCCCAAGGCCTCCAGAGCCAAACCCCAGCAGGCCCAAGGTCTCCAGACCCTAACCCCAGCAGGCCCAGGGCCCCCAGAGCCTGCAGAGTCTTGAAGGCATATTTATATATATTACACATTTCTATACGCATGACGTGGAGGAAATTGGATGAAACATAAAACTCGTCCACAAATGGAATAAAGAATATTTATGTTTAAACATTATTTATTCCAAAAGAGGCCAAACGCTCCGGCTGTTTACCTCAGAAAAGGCTCAGCAGATTTAACACAAAGGTCATGCAGACGGTGCTGCACATCACACACAGACAACCCCCCCATGCAGAGGAGACACCATGAGGGCTTTAACGTGGGGGTCTGGTTGCCCCGACACCCCGAGCTTCTGACTGAAGTAATCGAACGGTAGAGCGGCGTCCTCCGCTTGATGGATGCGTTGAGCGGAGCAGCTTGGCTTCGGGATCACTAACTCCTCCCCACACATCTCTGGTCCAGAGACGATGTACTTCAATGTTGTACGATGTGACTCATTTACAGGACTTCAGGGTCTCCTGGGTGTGACGGGGGGTCGGGGGGGGGGGGTTCAGCAGTGAGATCACCTCTCTGGGTGGATTATGAATTCTCGAGCTAATATTGTAGCTCACAGTAAGTGATGAGGTCCTCATTAGGTCCAAATAGAGGTTTGTGATGAGAAGTTCACTCCACACCGACCTGGTTGTTCAGCAGCTTGAAGGTCACGTGCCCCCTAAGCAGGGTTTGATTTTCAGTGATCCACAAAACGTATTTTAATTTAGACAATATTTATTTCCTTTTTCTGTTAAGTGAAAGACTTCATAACGAAAATGAAATGTGTTTAATATAAAATAGCTGATTAGATTCTATTCTTATTAAACTATCAAACTAAAACATGTTAACTCGTCTAGAAAACAGTGTTTCTTGGGATTTTCCTGCAGATGTGATAAGACAAAATAAGGATGACTGTGTTTTTGTAAGAACAGTCTCCATGAGTCCGATTATTCTTTCTATTGTGTACATTAAACCCGCAGCCGACCTTCAACCGCCCCTGAAGGACTAAATGGCTGCTGACTCACAGCTGAACGACGCCTATTAGTCGGGCTGGAGAACACTTTGCAATCCCGACTAAAGGGAGAGAAGCCAGAGGAGGGAGAGGGAGGAGAGAGCATCTCTGAAGGGAACCAGTAGTGGCTTTGTGGAAATGGACCTCGGCCTCTGGACTCACTGTTCTCTCCCCCTCTCTCCCCCTCTCTCCCCCTCACCATGAAGAGAAGCCGTCTGATGGGGTTTTCTAATAATAAAGTGGGGGAGGTTTTAATCTACTCTTTTTTTTTTAAGCGGGACGTAGCAAAAGAAAAGAAAAGAGGCTCATACGAGTTTTCTCTCCTTCCCTCATCAATAATACATCCCTTTCAGCCTCTCTGTGGTGGAGTCTAAAGGGGAGGATTGGGTTTCCACTGCGGAGGAGGAAATGGTTTTCTCCTGACCAGCTTCATCGTCTAATTGAACCATAGCCTGTATGTACACAGTGGACGTAGTCATGGTGACGTCAGCCATTGTTCACGGACATTAGGAAGCCTTGGCTTTTGCAATTTGTCATCTTGGATTACGGCAGTTTTCAGTTTTTTTCTGCAAAAGGTAAAATGACGTGACCATATTTGGACTGAGATGGATGTAGAAACTGCATACACGTCTCTGGTGGAGGCCTGTCAATCAGCGTGTAGCCCCGCCCTAAAGCGTCCCCTGCTTTATGGTCTGTTTGACTCTAAATGGACCATCAGTCACTAAATGAACATCATGCTGTATTGAAGAAGACTTGAAACTAGAAACTAGAGACCATAAACTCATGTTTACTGAGGGAATAAATCCAGAGAGAAGAAGGGTCATTTTCTCATAGACGTCTATGGGAGCAGAGGAGTCGCCCCCTGCTGGTCACCACCCAGAATGCAGCTTTAACACGAGGGTCACGTGACCCTGGGCCAATGGGCGGCAGCGGTTGTACTCACAGCGGTGCTGGCGGCAGCCTGCTTGGATTCTTCGGTGAGGAACGCCAACATCCGCTCCACCTTCTGCTTCTCCTCCTCGCTGATGTAGTCCGTGTCTGATGGAGGGGAAACACACCACCCACCTCGTCAACACGGAATACGCCACGTCGAAAAGCTCTGTGGTTATTGTTTAAGGAATCAGAATCAATTTACTGACGACTCTGAAAAGATACAAAACTCATCAGTCACATATTGTATGTGAAGATGGACAATGAACGTTGTGAGCTGGTGCCAGAGAGGAGAATGAACGTTTTCATGGTTTAAACGTGGTTTGTTTCGTAGTTTGTTTGGGTTTTATTCTTCAGCTGAAATCACACCGGAGAGCAGGGGAGAAGCACTCAGCCCGCGAGGTACCGGCGGTCAGAACAGGAAGTGGAAGGGCCACGATAAAGAGCCCACTTTGTGCCCTCGGGGGGGAAGGGGGGGGTACATTAACCACAGACTGTTAATAGGTGGGCGCAGTCGTTGTGACATCATCCAACAGTTTGTGAGTGACGAGAAAACTCAGGATTTATTTGCAACTGATGAACAGAAGTTACCATGTTTGAAAGGCGGAAGAGTACGGTGGAGACCTGTCAGTCAGCGTGTAGCCCCGCCCTCAAGCAGCCCCTGCTTTATGGTCCACATTAATTATCATTTACTAAATGAACATCATGCTGTATTGAAGAAGACCTTTGGGGTTTATGGTCTCATGGAAGAGGCCATAAACTCATGGTTACAATGTTTACTGAGGGAATAAATCAAGAGAAAAATAATTTTCTCGTAGACGTCTATGGGACCAGAGGAGTCGCCCCCTGCTGGTCACTACAGAGGATGCAGAACCAACGTTTTGTCCACGCGGCACAAAAGGCCGTCAATAGCAACAGCGTTTTTCGACAAAGTGATCATCAGTTCTCAGTGAGACTCCAACAGCATTTCTGCTTCTTTTCACGTCTACGTCATGATTCATGATCGCCTGAAACGAGCAGTCACCAAACGGAGCTTTTGTTCTTCTGTTAGGCTCCTCCTGCCTGCCCTCCTACCCCCCACATTCACCCTCTCAATGGATGTCTCTGCATTTGCTCCACCTATGAGCGCTCACCAGACGGATCATCTTACACTGTGGGCGCCCGGCCTGTGATATTGCTTTGCTGGACGGTCGCCACGTGGATCTGCAGCGAGAGATTACAATCGCTGCACGCGATATTCTGAGGATTACGGAGCCCGGAGACAGAGGGGGGGGGGGGGGGCATGTGGACGGCCTACAGATTAAAGAGAGGGGGACATTAGTACTGCAGAGGGAGGGCGATACTTCATGATGTGAAGCGGCATGCTCACTAAGACCAGCAGGGGGCGACTCCTCTGGTACCATAGAAGCCTATGAGAAAATGACTACTTCTCTCTTGATTTAGACCAACAAAACAAACTGCACAAGCGCGCGCACACATACACACACACACACACACACGAGGCTTTGGAAAAACGGAAAGTGATGAAGATGATAAAAAATAAATGTAGAAGGAGACCCTTAAAAACATTGTTTTACTACGGTGATTCGTCAACATCCCAAATGACCGACAGCCAATCAAATCGAGCGAGACTTTTCCACTGACTTCCTGTTTTGATGCCGGTAGATGCGGGCGGACATTAACATTAGAGATGGTAAACTACCATTACTCATATAGCTTTGCTTCCTCATTCAACAGCAAGAGCTCCGCCTGCTTTTGCGTCTGTAAAAATGTTCTTTTTTCCCCTCTTTTCACGTAAAACTCATTAACTTCAGTCTCTCAGAGAGAAAAATCAGTTGTGATTGTTTCCTGCTCAAAAGGAGAGGATTTTTAAAATGTTGTCTAAAAGTAACTACACAAGAGTTTAAGAATAAAACGTCTGCACTGAAATAGACCAGAAGAGACAAACAAAGAAAAGTGAAATCAAATTGGAAAAAGAAAACAGCAGACGCCAAAAATAGTTCACACAGAAATGTCTGCTGAGACCAAAATAACTAAATAACTGAAGCCGAGAGACAAGAGGCCGAGATGACGACGCAATTCTGGAAACATGATGAGAAATGTTGCCGAGTTACAAAAAAAGGACAATTGAAACATGGCCGACAACCAGCGGCGTCAACATTTAAGACATTTCAAAGTAAAGGTTTATTGTTAAGATACAAAAGATCACAAATCACTTCTGAAAACATATGTTGTTGTTTTTATTAAAGTGAGCACATCAGTATATTTATATTCTTATGTTTTAATGCTCAAGCAGGTAAAATATTTAATTTTGAAAAGTAGTGAAAAAATTGTATTATAATGGGAATAGTAATAATAATAATCTGGATCATTATTTTGACAAAATGCTTTGTAACACTAACCCCTGAATGTCAAGTACGACCAGCGAATAAGTATCACACATAAAAGTGTTATTAATATATATTTTGAGTTCTACTAATGAACTAACGTGGCAGCAGAACTTAGTAGAGTTAGTTTTACTGTGTTATGCACATTTAGGTTTAATGCATCATCTTTCATCAAAGACGATGTTTCTAATTCATAGATGTCAGTTGTTTTTTTTACTGCTATCGTTATTATGAAAAGAGAGAAAGCTAAATATTTCCTGTGACGAGCGGCGCATAATACGGAAAAATATCTCAAGCATCAAATTGAGTAGTAAAGGGACACACACACACACACACACACACACACACACCCCTCCCATGGTGGCCATGGAAACGGCCTTGTGTTCCCTTGGCTACCAGGGAGGTGCCGTGGTGACTGGGGGTGCCGTCCCCGTGGCGACTGCTCCAATCAAGGAAATCCTCTGCCTTTTTTTGTTCTTCGGACACCAGCAGGCTGATTTTAAAATCGACAGAATATCATTTAGATTTGAAAGAAGAGAAAGACGTTTGGTCCTTCCTCCTCCTCCTCCTCCTCCTCCTCCTCTCTTTCCACCCTGAAGCTTCCATCCTGCAGCAGAGATGTGCAGCAGCCTACAGAGGTCTCACTTCTCCTAAAACATGCCCTCTCTCATGTGCTACTACTACAGGAGCAGAATGAACCACACTCACATGCGTGCAGGGAGAAGTGCTTCCGTTCCACAGAGGCGGCCGAGGGGATCACGGGGGCCACGCCGGACCCCAAGGAACCCACCACCGGGCGGGCGCGGGAGGCGGTGGCGGAGACTGCGGAGGGGTCACCCCCGCCCTCACCCAACAGGTGCTGGATGGAGTGGAGCTGGAAGCAAGGGTCGGAGAGCAGGACGGAGGCCGCCCGGGAAATCCTGAGGAAGGAGAAGACATTTTACATTTCACCGTTTGATAAGTGACAAAAGCACAAATCGTTGATGATCATTAACAGAACCCTTTGTAGTTGCATCATGGCGGAAGGTGTGATGCGATACCACCGTCATCAGGTCCCCTCTCCTCCACCCTCTCCCCATGTCCCCTCTCCTCCACCTCCACCCTCTCCCCATGTCCCCTCTCCTCCACCTCCACCCTCTCCCTATGTCCCCTCTCCTCCACCTCCACCCTCTCCCCATGTCCCCTCTCCTCCACCTCCATATTTAAGATTTAAAAGCAGCAGCTTCCTGTTTCACAATAAACAACGTCTTCAAGCAGGAGAAGTGATTAAACGCCAAAGTCCAACGGTATCAAATCGTCTAAAAGTTTCCGTCGGAAATGAATGAATTGAGAGATGTCCTGTTAACATAATCCTCAGAGCGAGGGAATAAAACACGAAGGCAGCAGGTGTTTGCCACCGATAGGTCGCCGCTGTCCGTCACAGACGGGAACGCCACGGGGAAACAACGGTGACCTTCGCACTGAAAAACACGCCGTGACCTTTTAGAGACAAGTCACGAGGAGGGACACTTCGTCCCGTGTCTCCGCACGCCGCTTCGCTTCCTCCCGAGAGAAGCGGGGTTGGATGTGTCTTGTGATAGAATCCATTGATAAGCAAAGTGAGTCACGCGAAAACAAGCTGCAAAATGTCACCGGCTGTGTTGCTTCAGGAGTTCATTGTGTTCCCTCCTCTTTTAATCATAAGCCGACAAAAGGGCAAAAAGTCGGGATTGACGCGGCTCGTTAGGAGCAGGAAACCGGGAAAATCCCCCCAGAACGGGAACGAAGGGGGAAAGGTGACGGAAATGGACTCCTGGATAAACACGTCCAAAGAAAAAAGGACTAAACACGACGTGACTCAAGACAGGTGAGAACAGGTGGACATTAATGCTCTTTGGATTTACTGGGAAGAAGTGAAGTGTGTAGATGAGTGTGTGTTGTCTTAATCACACAGGAGACCAACAACTGAAGACAGCTACACACACACACACACACACACACGATGCTTCATGGCTGCATTCTCTGTAGTGACCAGCAGGGGGCGACTCCTCTGCTCCCATAGACGTCTATGAGGAAATGACTCTACTTCTCTGTAGTGACCAGCAGGGGGCGACTCCTCTGCTCCCATAGACGTCTATGAGGAAATGACTCTACTTCTCTGTAGTGACCAGCAGGGGGCGACTCCTCTGCTCCCATAGACGTCTATGAGGAAATGACTCTACTTCTCTGTAGTGACCAGCAGGGGGCGACTCCTCTGCTCCCATAGACGTCTATGAGGAAATGACTCTACTTCTCTGTAGTGACCAGCAGGGGGCGACTCCTCTGCTCCCATAGACGTCTATGAGGAAATGACTCTACTTCTCTGTAGTGACCAGCAGGGGGCGACTCCTCTGCTCCCATAGACGTCTATGAGGAAATGACTCTACTTCTCTGTAGTGACCAGCAGGGGGCGACTCCTCTGCTCCCATAGACGTCTATGAGGAAATGACTCTACTTCTCTGTAGTGACCAGCAGGGGGCGACTCCTCTGCTCCCATAGACGTCTATGAGGAAATGACTCTACTTCTCTCTTGATTTATTCCCTCAGTAAACATTGTAAACATGAGTTTATGGTCTCAGTCTCTAGTTTCAAGTCTTCTTCAATACAGCGAGATGTTCATTTAGAGTCACACGGACCATAAAGTAGAGGATGCTTTAGGGCGGGGCTACACAGTGATTGACAAGTCTCAACCGGAGACATATATAACGTCTCTACGACCTCGTCTTCTTCTCTCTCAGGTTTCCTGTAGGATCCCCCTCAGACTATAGCAGCATAAGCCCCGGGTGGAAAGGAGAGAGGGGGGTAAAAAGAGGGGGAGGAAGGAGGGAGAGAGAGAGAGAGATGAAAACAGCAACGTGAGAACACAAATAGACAAAAAAAGAAAGAGCTGTAAAAAGAGAAAGAGGAGAAAGGGAGAAAAGGCTTTAAAGGAGGAGAGGAGGAGGAGCCGGGAAAGCACCAGAGGAGGCAGACACTCTCAGACGCAGCGAGTGGTGAGGAGACGGGAAGCAGCTCACAGCTGGATCTCCACCACACACACACGTATATGTATACACATATATAAATACATACGTGTGTGTATATACACACACACACACACACACATCTGCAGAGGAATAATTCATTCTTCTTCGGAGCCTCGGAGGAGAGACAGAAGAGCTCACAGCTGCATGTTTCACAGATTGGTCTTCCGCATGAAAAAAATAATCTATCATCCACCCACTGCTGAAGAGACAGAGGAGGAAGAAGAAGAAGAAGAAGAAGAAGAAACGTCTCAGCGCGGATCAGCCGGAGGAGAGCGCGGAACAGAGCGCCGCTAGTGTGTGTGTGTGTGTGTGCGTGAGCTTTTAAGTGGACGGGATGCCGACTCTTTTTGTAAAAACCTGATCTCACTACTCGGGCGCGTGTCGTGGGCGGCGGAGAGCTCCGTGATTCACAAAAACAACACAGACACACACAGGAAAACCAAAAGAGAGCGAGAGAGAGAGAGAGCACCTCTTTGGAGAATACAAAAACAAACAAAACATCCCGGAGCTGTTGTGTTTTTTCTCTTAACGGGTTTCCCATGAAGGAGGACTCAGAAAGCCGAGACGAGTCTTCTGGATTTAACCACCTTCTTCTACTGTGTCGGAGGGGGAAAAGGTGCAGCCACGACTGAGAGGAATCTTTTCTCCGGCTGGAATAAAAACCTACGACAAGCAATAACTCTTTTTCCTCACCACAGCTGGATGAACTTTGACTGCGCTCTGAGTTCTCGTCCACTCTGCTGAACTCACGTCACGGGGCAGAAGGGCTTTGGTTTGTTTACTGCACCTGGACCTCTCAGGCTCTTTTTTTCTCTTTTGGGTGTTATCGTGCAGTCGCCTCAAGACCTTTTCTCCCGCCTCGTCAGCAGGTGACAGACAATTGCAGGAGGGAGCGTTCGAGGAGGAAAGAAGAGACTCTGAGCGAGAGGCTCGAACATTTTCACCGGCGTTTTAAGACTTGAACAAGGTAAAAACAATAAAGAATGAGAAACAAGTGGCCACTCTCTCTTGTGTTAGTTTGTCAGGTTTGTGTCAAATGCGAATTACTTGATGAAACTGAGATGAATCCGACAGCATGAGGGATGTGAAACGCACGTTTTAAAAAGTCATAAGCCAGGTGACATCACAATCAGATATCTGGCTGCCGATGCCCGCGGCCTCCCAGTGGCGTCATGTCCTACATTGCTGGGGGCGGTGGCTTTCCGTGGGGTGCGGCATTGGCGGCGGTAACGTCGGAGCCGCCATCGCATTGGAGGCGGTTCGTCATTGTCTTGCTAGTTTGTGTCCAGCTCCTGCGGCCAGGTTCGTCCCAGGCCGCGGGCGTCCGCCCGTCTCCGGGCCCCTCCGAGGCAGACGGGTGCATCCGCGCCTCGGACATCCTCAGCTGCACCGCCGCGGGTCTGGACCGCGTGCCGAGGGATATGCCCATCTCCGCCGTCACCATAGACCTCAGCCACAACCGGATCGGGCAGTTGGAGGGGGGCGGCTTTGAGGGGCTGGACCGGCTGCAGACCTTACGGGTGGCGCACAACCAGCTTATCGTCATTATGCCGGGGGCCTTCAGAAACGCTTCGGGGTCTCTGCTGCGACACCTGGACTTGTCGTCCAATCGGCTGAGTGTGTTGGAGCAGCACTACTTCGAGGACGTGCCCGGATTGGAGGAGCTGCTGCTGTTCGACAACCGCATCGTTCACGTGGAGAGCAGAGCCCTTGCCGGACTGGGCAGCCTTCAAAAGGCCTACCTCAGCCACAACCGCCTCACCGACTTCCCCTTCTTCTCCATCCAGGAGCACAGCCACCCTCACCTGTCCATGCTGGACCTGTCCTCAAACCGCCTGTCCAAACTACCGCTGGAGGACATTACAAACTTACCTGTCTCGATGCAGCGGGGACTCTTCCTTCACAACAACTCCCTGGTGTGCGAGTGCTCCATGTACGGACTGTTCCAGCACTGGGACCAGAGAGGGTTTGCCTCAGTAACGGACTTCAGGCAGGAGCACACCTGTCTGGTCTTTGGGATACAGAAGGGCACCGTACGCTTCTTCCAGCACGGCCGCTACTTTGACAAATGTGACCTGGCGGCGATGAGTCAAGGGCTGAAGGAGCAGGAGAGCAGCGTTTTGGTGAAGGTGGGAAAGCCGTTGCTGCTGCATTGCGTGACCACTTTGGCCGGACGGCACGTGACCTTTCTCTGGGTGTCGCCAAATCAGGAGTACGTGGCGCCACCGGGTAACAACGGGTCGTTGAAGATGTACGCCAACGGCAGCCTGGAGATCATGGCGGCACGCGTGGAAGACTCCGGCATCTACTGGTGCATGTCGCTGGATGGGCGGCAACAGCGCAACGAGACTTGGGAGGTCAACGTGACCGTATTGGCGCACCAGGACGAGTCTCACGAACCGTTCAACACCGGATTCACCACCCTGCTGGGCTGCGTGGTGAGCCTGGTGCTGGTCCTCATGTACCTCTACCTGACGCCGTGTCGCTGCCCTTCGTGCCGCAAGCCCCGGACCCCGGCCACCCCAAGCCAGGGCAACGAGGCTGGAACGGGGAGCGCCCAGTCCTCCATCCTCACCCCGACCCCGCCGGCGACAACGGAGGGTCCGGGTCGCAAGGTCAGTACCAACAAGCACGTAGTCTTTCTGGAACCAATCAAAGAGCAGCAGAATGGCCGACTCAGGGCGGGGATGGGAGGACATTTGGGTCTGGGTTTACTACTAGAGGCAGAGCAGCACTCAAAGCTCCACAGCCAGGCGCAGCAGACAGAGCCCGTCATGCCCATGTTCTCAGACACTCCGGTCAAGTTGCCGTAGCAACGTGGCAAACAAGAGACAGACTCTAACGTCACTTCCCAATGCCCCTTAAATTAGAGCCCAACCCACTTCCCCCAGCACCAGACTACCTCCCGCCGCCCCCAACGCCAGACCACCTTGCACTGCCCCAATCACCAGACCTCTTCATCACCTCCAAATGCCCCCTAAAGAAGAACCATTACACTTTTTTTTCCCCACTGACCCTAAAAGTAGACCCCATCCCACTGCCCCATCACCGGACCTTCTCACCACCTCCCACTGCCCCTAAAACTACACTACCTCCCACTTCCCCTAAAAAGAGACCTCATCCCACTGCCCCCACCACTGGACCACCACCTACTTCCCCCACCACTGGACCACCACCTACTGCCCCCACCACTGGACCACCTCCCACTGCCCCGATCACCAAACCAACTCCCACTGCCCCGAATCACCGGACCACCTTCCACTGCTCCCATCACCGGATCACCTGCCACTGCCCAAATCACCAAACTAACTCCCACTGCCCCGAATCACCGGACCACCTTCCACTGCCCCATCACTGGACCACCCCTCAATGCCCCCATCAAAGGACCATCTCCCACTACCCCCATCACTGGAACACCTCCTACTGCCTTGCACCCCAACCCTGAGCAAACGGGTAATCCGAAGTGACTTTCAAAATGATTTTTTTCTTTGCAGCAGCCTGATGAAGTTGAAGAGCTTGAATAATGTTTTAGATTATTTGATGATTGTTTGCCCCGGTCTCGCCTACTAGGCCCTACAGACAGCCATCCACCGATGCACTGTGATGGGACGGGCTCAGAGTGGCAGGGTAGGGACGGCGCGCGTAGAGAAAGATTGGACAGGGGAGCAAAAAAAAAAAGGTTAAAAACCAAAAAACAGACAGATTATGACCTCGGGGACGAGCTGCCTCAAAGTCTGAGCGAGGAATGTTTCAGACAAAATAAAAAAAGGACTTTGGGAAAGTTTTTCCTGCCACAGCGACTAAGCATGGACCCTTTAAGCACGGCTTGTACCTTTAATAAACATTTGCTGCAGATGCCTTCTCGTATTGAAGGGAGAGGAGATAAAAAATATGTCCTTTTGTAGAGCTTGTTCTTTGTAGTGGGCTGAATAGAGCAGAACCGATGTGCGTAGCGTAGCTCTGTCACGATGTGAAATGCTAAAGAGTAGACAAGCTAGAAGAAAAAGATCTTTTAAGAAAAAATAGAAGCAGTTTTAAAAAGGATGAGGTTTGAACCCCCTACCCCGATCCTTCCTCCTCTGCCTAGAAACTTGATTACAGTCATCATTAGTCACGACCAAGGTCGGGAAATCAAAAGGGAAAAAATAAATAAATTATAAGCATCAGCTGAAACTATTTATGCTGCAGAAGAAGAATGGTGGTTTGTTTAGTTGAAGGGGGCAATTTTTAATGCTCTTTTTGTTTTATCTGCCTGAGACGACATATATAGAAATAAAAATAGCCTTCGTGTGCGATGAACACGGGACAATCAGGGCGGACATGTCTTTTGTTTTTGTATGTATTTTTTACTGTAATCCCTGCATTTGCCCCCCCGCCTCCTCCACCTGTCTTTACCTGTATGTTAATAAACATCTGTATCTGGACTGTCCAGGTGAACGTACGCCTACTTGTTGTTACTGAGCGGTACTCTGTCTGTATGACCCGTCTCTACACATTCAGCCAAGATCAGGTGAATAAACTCAGCTGACGATCTTCCCTTCTGCTAAGTCCCGCCCACAGATGCAGACTGGCCAATCAGACGTTCTCACGTTGCGGCCCTTTTAAAGGAGATGGAGCTCCTGGCGGTTAAACCTGCTTGACGTTTCTACTTCAAACTGGTTGGGCTGACGTTAGCGGAGTCTGTTAGCATGCTGCTGATCACATGCTGCGATCATTTTTTAATGATTGTAACTGAATAAAGAAACGTATCAGCTATAATTTCTGCGAAGAGATGTCATGTTTTCCAACACAACATATCACAAGTACAAAATAAGCCTGTTACAACAGTTAGTTGTTACTAGTTTTAACTTTTAAAGGTTTTTTTAACTGAATCTGCCTCTTAAAATGTATATATTGTCCATTCATCCACTAAATAATATTGTTTCATGTCCCTGCCGGGCTTCATGCTTCATACATTTGATACCGTCATAGTTAACAGAGCTGCTTTCTTTGTGTAAATGAGACAGTTTGCACACAAAGGAGAACATAAAAAGGTAGAATAATTCCACGTCAACACTTTGTTTTACTGCAGTCATAAACACCTTCACTCATCGTCATCATGCATCGATATCATCTTCACCGTGAGGAGACGTATTGAGTGTTTGCAGCCCTGCGTGCAGGAGAGACAGCTGGATTCCGACCCGGAGGCCGTAGATGTTGCTTGTATTCCCGGGTAGAAAAGGCTCAGCCGGAGCAGGTCTGGTAGCAGAACATTGGAGTCACGGAGCAGCAACACATTCGCTCTTCAGCCAGACACTTTGTCACCGGCCCAATTCTCTGCCTGTCCTCACGCGCCAGCGCACGAGGCCGAGCAGTCCGTGTGCGTGTGCGTGTTTTAAAGAAGTGCGTAGTGTGGAATGTGAAACCGGCTGTGAGACCGGAGGAAATGTTTGAAATGTTATTTAATATCAGCTGCTATAATTCAATTTAAAAAACATGGATGAACACTGAGGACTTAACGAGAGATGACATCATCGGCCGCGTCTTTACTAACCGCCAAATCAGACGGAACACTTCACCGCACACAGCGAGGCGGTGCATCGCACACGCTTATTAAAATGGATGAAGAATATGTGTTTTCAACAAAACCAAAAGACCCTTCTCACCAAAACCTCAACGGTTCCCAAATCCACATCCAAACCCCAAATACCAAACCCAAAACCAACCATCTATTACCTCTTTGTGTCGCGCTTCTGGCTTTATTACCACTGAGATGAAAAACACCTTTCAACTCCATCCTTTACATGCTAGCATAGAATATTAACACAGAATAGTATGTAGTGTATGTAGGGTAGTCATAGTATGTTAGTATGCACAGGATGTCAGTATATGTATGTTAGCATACCCCCCCTCCCCACCACCACCACCACCACCACACACACAATGACTCCTCTGAGTATTTCCTGTGTTTCCTTCACGCTGTTAATCAGTTCAACACGATATCAGTGATCACAAAGCCATAAATAACCGGTGGGAATCAGGACGCTTCTGCAGACGGAACGGGCCTTTAGCACCAGGACTGGGGGGTGATGGAGAGGGGGAGGGGGGCGGGTGAGGATTGTGAGTGCGGAGGAGGCAAAGTTGCACCCTGGAGGAATTTGTCCCACTTTATTAAAAAGAAAAAGTGAAAAAGGTTTTAAAAAGCATTACTTAAATTCATAATTGTAGATAATTGCACTGTTATTGTATATCCATTTCTTACTGTACATATCTATTTATTCACTTATTACACTATACATATGCACATACTCTGCACTTTTTGCTATTTTGCACTTCTGGTTGGACGTTAAACTGCATTTCGTTGCCTCAGTACTTGTACCCTGTGCAATGACAATAAAGTTGAATCTAATCTAATCTAATAGATGATTCAGCATGTTTGTAAAGGGGCCAGTTTGACTACAAACAAATATGCAATAAAATGAGTTTATCCCTGTAGTTCTAATAACAACTAAATCCTTTAATATGAACCTTTCTACATGTTAAAGAGGAATTTCGTTTTACATTAGCAACCAGATTTCCATCTTAATGCAACTTAAAATCAGTGGCGGACTGAGGACTTCAAGACTGGTAGAATTTCTACCCTTCCACTGGGTAACTGAGGCTCACGAGGTATTACAGCTCAGAAGAAGAACGACGTGAGACGACGTGAACTCGGCCTGAACTTCTTTCCATACTTCACACGTCTGTTTTTCCTGTGAACGGCGGAGGACAACACTGCTGTGTGCTGAGGGGACGAAGGACGGGGGAGGAGGTGGGGTGGGGGGGTTATCGCTGTGAGGCACTTATGTGAGATGGAGCGCAGAGCATCCATTCAATATTTAAGAGGTCTTCCCTCGTGTTCAGCTTCCACTTTACAACAAGTCAAATCAGGTCTCAGCGTGTAGAACGAGCAGCCAAAGTTGAGGGAGGAACGCAGAGTCACGACGTTAAACCACATTCGCCATCACGAAGCATCGACTCCCCCACAGTCTGAATGTACAACGGATGCTGATCCCATCGGTCGGCTTTTACACTTTACTTTCATTGGTCGTCAACCAATCAATCAATACTGTAGTCTCGTTAGTCATCCTCTTCAAACCAGGGCCAGTCCAGTTCCCATCAAACACTTTTAATACTTTTATTTTATACTTAAGCCATTTTACTGTTTCTGTTGTCTTTGATGAATGTTTCCTGCCCGCTAGTGACACCAGAATACTTAACACCAAAGCAACAAACGGGTGGATCAGCAGCTTTTCTTGAACGCTCATAAATAAAAACTCTATTGAACAAGGACTTCTTTGGTCCTGATGAGTCAACGGTTTCTGTGAGTTCCTCTTGATGGACTACGAGCCGTGTTTGTTGATGTGTTGTTGGGTTTTCTGAGGGGACACTTTGCCTCTTCGCAATTGATCAAATGTTCTTTTGTTGTTACGCAATGTAACGGGACAACGGCGTCCATCAGGGAAGCGGTTCGGGGCCACTTCACATTAATGATCTGCATAAAACACATTTTTATGCAGATGATACAATTTGGTGGCGAATAATCCAGCTGCCGTCTACAGCGAGGTAAAAGCTCGTCTGCATGAATGTGAAGTGTGTGTGAGACGTTATTCCGTCTCTGAACTGGAATCAGTCAGAACTGGAATGAGGAGATATTATTTATATTATCATAACCGTCTTTGTAAAGAAACTTGAAATACAACGCAGGACAGAGACTATGTGTTACGTGACTGAAATGCTCCCCTCGCTCCCAAAACCACATCCATTAGGAAGGAATCCCCATCTGATGTGCTCTCATTCTCTACTAAAACGTATCACATAATTTATTCATGAAAACCTCCGGGTAAATAAAACCAAAGTCGCTTCCTTTCTCTCAGGAACAATTTGGTTCTGAGAGTTCTGCGTGTCGTCTGCAGGGAAATCCTTTGTGCTCCAAAGCGTTGTGAAACCAGTAAAAGAGGAGCAACTTCCTGGTGAAAAAATGTTTTTTTAATTTTGAAGAAAAGATGCAAATACCCATGATTCTTCCTCAATTGGTTGTTTTGAGTGTCAGCAAGTTTAGTTAAATAGTTTAAAACTATTTTATCCATAAGCGCATGCTAAGCTATAGCCGCAATCAGCAAAAAACAAGTTCATTACGCATTTTATCAATAGATTCTTCAAAATACAACAAAACATCATTGTCTCATTAATTCACACTCAAGACCGATCACGTAAAAATAAATAAACTTGAAGCCATTTTTCTTGCATTAACAAAAGTCTCTTTGTTCGTTCTCAGCTCAACTATTTCTGTAGGTTAACTGACAGTGTGGATGCATGTGGGGAGATCTATTTCTGCATTACGGACCATTGCACAGCAAACATCTGTGCTGCCGGCCGTCCTCTTAATTATCCTGGAAACAGGAGGTTAGTTTGTTGGTGTAAAAGTACGGGTGAGAAACTCCAGTTAATTTCACTTAAATGAAGAATGAACAAGATAATTAACTTTGGTCAAAAAAAGGGAACCTTACCATCAAACCGTGTGCTATCAGGCCTAAATAACAGAATCTAACCGTTTCATTAGGCCTTCAGCTGTCTGTGAGGACTGAAGTATCACATAATTACATCACAAAACCCTCTTTTGTCTTTTAAATATTTAAACAAACACGAGTGATAGAAGCCGCATCGAATGAATGTTTAATTCCCACCCGGTTCTTTTCGGCTGCAGGCGGCGACGACGGGGCAGTCAATCAAAGCGACTGTAAACAAATTAATCACATCAGGTCGCATTGATGAGAGTCGACGTGAGCCGTGTTCATTTATTTAGCACGTTAGCGGCTTCTTTTTTCATTTGCTCCATCTGTGCATCAGAGTTCTGCAGAGCCGAGCTGCTGCTGCCGTTATTGTGCCAAACTCTCATCAGCGTCTCCTTCTGCCTCCGAGAGGAAAAGTCATGGAGATGACGGGCCAATCGATTACATAGACGACACACTCAAGAAATGCATATTGTGATCAGCTGAATCTACAAAACGGAGCCAACAGAGAGAATACGGCTCTTACGCTCACATTGAAATGTTTAAATAACATAACAACTTTGGTTTATTTCAATTCTTTGCACGGTGCTCAAATGATTTCGCCTTTGAATAATTGTTCTGCGTGTTTCTCCGTTTTATAGACAAAAACGATTCATTGAGAAGACTAAAACTAAAGTGAGAAGTCTTCATAAGGAATGTAACGATACTCTGCTTAGCAGGAAATCTGCAACACAGAAGTGTGAGGATTCATTTTTGTGAAGGAGAGAACAAGAATATCAAAAAATAGAATGAAGAAAAAATGATATTTATGGATTCTTGCTATAATGAAATCTTTTTCATATCGTGAAATGAGTATCGTATTTTATAGATTGCAATTATATTTTGCTTTGCATAAAATAATCGTCTCATTCTGTTTCTCCCCACAATGTCTCTGCGTTCTGCCCCCCGTGTGTGATCTCAGGCACCAAACCTCTACAGCCTGATCCCGCACTAAAGCCTGCAGAGCCTCCACCTTTCTGTCTGCCTCCGTCCTCAAATCCTCCACCTCCTCTCCTTCTCCACCTCATCTCCTTCCTCCTCTTCTCCACCTCTCCTTCCTCACATCCTCCATCTCAATTTCCTCAGAACTTCGTCGCCGTCTCCCACCCTCCAAACAAGCTGCTCTGCCGTTTCCACGGTAACAGAGGACCACGGAGAAAACGGGGGGACTGTGCTCCAGCACAAACAATGACGCACACACACACACACACACACACACACGGTTACGCAAACACTCATCACTGAGTGTGAATACCAAATTGTCTGCATCTTTCAATCATGGAAGTCATTTTTGTTTTTGACTGAAATAATGTATATTTTAGGTCTTCATGTGGAAAATAAATAATAGACCTGCATGTCGTTATTAAATACACATATATAATGTACATGAAAACACATTCAAATACACACCTGCAAAAATAATTGCACTAATTCACTGAAAAGGATGTTTCTGTTATGCAATATTAAAATATATTTGGTTGAGTGTTTCCTGTATTTTTAAGAGCAGTTTTTTTAGTCAAAATTTGAAAATTGTGGGGATCATCAAGACATGAAAACAGACAGAATGCAGAATGATGCTAACTAGCGTTAGCTACCAGGCAGTTAGAGCCTATGTATGTTTTTATATATATATATATATATATATATATATATATATATATATAAATATATAAAAACATATATATTATATATATACACACACAGAAGCAGTCAAAACTTTCTCATTGAATGAGCAAATGTGTCCAAACTTTTGACTGGTCTGTGCTGTAATATCAAAGTGAACTGGATCAACTCGACCGAAAAAGATATTTTTGTGTACGTTTGACCACTGGATTGTTCCAGAATACACAACATGCAAAAAGTTTAATTGATTAATTCAATTCAGTCAGAAAAATATCCAATCTCCTATGTGTCCTGCAGATAAAACTAATTACAACAAACTATCATGTCTTGTGTGGACGCGTCCACAGAGACAAGGGGGGCGACAGAGGAATCTGGAAGCTTAAAATTAATTTCTTTTCTGTATATCTGTGATTTGATATGAGGCAACATTTTAAAACTCCAACAAACACAGTTCATGATGTAAGTCGGGGTGGAGGACATCGAGTAACAACTTCGCTTTTCTGGGTTCCTTCCAGACACACACACACACACACACACACACACACACACACACACACACACACACACACACACACACACACACACACACACACACACACACACACACACACACACACACACACACACACAGTGAGCGTCGATTTAAACACCTACATCCTTGCATCCTTGTGTGTGAGAGTTGCATTGAGTGGTGACGAGGAGACTGAGGGACGGAGACAAAACAAGACGGACGCCCCCGTCTCCAGCCAAAGTCACTGTGCGTGTGCGCGTGTGTGTGTGTGTGTGTGTGCGCACGCTGGGCCGACACACACTCAGGAGTCGCCTCTTTCCGGCAGGAAGCACAAACAAACAAAAGGTGATAAATGGGAGTGATTGAGGTCGAGGCCTCAGCTGAGTGGTCCCGTCTCCCGTCTCCCGTCTCCCGTCTCGCGGGACGGAGCTGTTACTACGCACGGAGGAGCGATCCTCCCGGCTGAGACGGATGAGCAGCGATCGCACGCAGCAATAACACTCGCAGCGGGGCAGGAGCGCAGCATCCCCAGAGCCCCCGCCCACCACCTGCCCCCCCGGCCTCTCGTGGTCCAGAGCTGCTAAGCTAATTAGCCTCGGCCTCAAATCTAATCTGTCCGTGGCCGCGAGCTGCTCCTGATGTCTTTCAGCCCCGAGGTAATGGACAATAATTAGCACCATTGATTTTCGCAACTGGAGGGAGGGGGGAGCTGTTAACAGTGCTGGTGTGAGGGGGGGATTATCTGCCCCCCTCACACCAGCACTGTTAACATCACGGGGACGGGACAGAAAAGGGAAGGACGAAGCTGCTGCAGAATTTGAATCATCCATAAATATCGGGGATCTGGATTTAAAGGAGAGGAGCAGTGACATCACAGTGACGTCACAGTGATGTCACTGTGACGTCACTGTGATGTCACTGATGTTCACAAAGAAGACGTGTTAACATGTCAGAACGCAGTCGACACGATCAGTGCTGAAAATAGTTCCAGCAGACTGTGATTCATTCGTTGAACAGAAACACACGTCGTCTTCGCCTCAACCTTTTTTTAGGCAAACTCATTCAGATTCGACTTTTTACAAATCGACACTTGATTAAAAGATAAACATTTACACATTTATAAGTCTTCATGGGGAACGTGAGTATTCTGCATTATGTCTTCGGCGAGCTGAAAACAACGAGCAGAGAACAAGAGGAGGAAGAAGGTCTTGCATCGAAACACAAACGGGCCCCGAGGGGTCGAGGGAGCGGCGCCGGCGCCGTTTGATGCTTAACTGGAGCTCCGACGTAACCAGAAGGGATCGCCGCTCCCGTTTATTACACTCAAACACTTGGACGCCCACCGGGGCGCCAAGCGCTGAAGCCGGCCGCACTAGGACGGGAGAGCAGCTGGAGGCCGTTCCAGAGGACCGGCGCTCTTCTGCCTTTCGATTAATCAGCGAGCGGCGCCACGGGAAATAAACTGCACAAAGTGTGGAGTTCATCAAAGGCACATTGTGGAAGGAGGAATACGAGGTCAGAGAAAACGTCGCCACTTATCAAAAGCAACAACTACTGCTCAAAGAACCGGTGGCGGCGATGAGAAGTAACGAGGGCCGTTAAATATGCATGAAAAGAAAAGATGACTTGAAACCAAATGAGCTTCATTATCTGTTATAATATATATGCACACACATTTGTATGTGTAAATTATCAGCATGTATATTTATGAGCTCATCGTTGGGGGGTGTGCACACATGAAGGGCACCACAGTGATGGAGGAGACAACGTATTTGTTTAATACTCTTCAGGAGGAAGAAGCTGCTCGCTTCTCATTTTAAAGTTAAATGACTTTGTGATTTGTACTCGACATAAATAAACACCCGCCACGCTGACATAAAGAACGTTAGCTGGAACCCAAAAGGCTGGAACGCAGGAAGCACTCGATGGTCACTGAGCTCCACTGGAGGTCACTGCCCGTCATGTCCCACAGCGCGTGAGGAACCCAGAGGAACCCAGAGGAACCCACACGGAGACACACTTTGGATCCATGTTCATACAATCATTTCAAACAGCGTCTTTAGAAACACAGTCATATTTTTGCAGGGGTTGAAATGTTAGTTACCTCAAACGTTTCAGCGAGAGATGACGTTTTATTTAAAAAGGTCCCCACATGAGTAATGAAACGTTTTCCTTCCTTCTGTGTCGTGTAGAGAGAGAAGACGTGTGTGTTTTTATGAGACTAATTAACTATCCGACGCCGACGCCACCGCTCAAAATACTGACCGGCTGTCTATAAAACACAAACGACACTTCTGACACAGATCCATGGCGCCGAAAACTCTCACTCTGTGTGTCAGGACCAATCATAAGAATCCACATTTTAAATGTAAAGTGGAGCAATGGGCACACACACACACGCAGGCTGATGATTTGTAATAAACCTGCAGCTCACACAATGCTGCGAAGAGGCTTCCTGTCACGGCGGCTTCGTCAGCTTCTGCCTCGTCTCGTTGAACTGCTGACTGAACGTTTCCTCCGAGCAGGAAACTGACAGCACGCCGCTCACTTCATGTGGTGAGACTGAGGTTTACAATGTTTACAGTGACGCAAACATAGCAAACAGAGCATTTGGCTCCCGGTAAAAGCCGATGTAGGAGAAGGTGAGAAGGTGAGAGACGGTTCGCTGCTGCTCTTTAGGTTACGTTAACCAGGTTTACTAGTCTCCAGCCGTTTAGCGGTTCGCGTCACCTGATGGATGGAAGTCTGTCAGCTCGGATTTGCTAAATGCTGCACTGCGCTTTGATGCGTCGCGAAGGTCTCGCTGGCTGTTGTCTGGCTGTCAGCATAGTTTGACTTCATTACGTTTTATGTGTACGGAGCTCCGTAAAGATTCAGCTTTGTCACCTCACGCCCGTTTATCGTATTATTAAAACATACGCAGACTTATCAGGCCGTCAGCGGGTAACCTAGCAACAACAGATCAAAGTTACACTACACGGAGCCTCCAGCTCATTTTCTCTCATCAACAGAGCGTAAGAAGTGAAAGTTTACTCATTCACACCACATCCCCCCCCCACCGTGTAAAGAGTCGGATCGAACCATCCGAGGCGGCGGCTCGGTCCATCTCCGATACTCATTAGTATGTGACTCACTCCGTGACGTCGCTCAGGCTGAAAGATAAGAGGCAGCAGAGCGATCTGCTGATCCCCGGCACATATCCACCGATGGGGGGGGGGATGTCAATGCGTATCCTGAAGCAGCATCCGGGGAACGCGCTGGAATACTAAAACACGCGTGTAACCGCGGATGGACGGTCCTTCAAACTTAAACATCCTTTCCTCAGCAGAGTGAACATCTGGATCCCAAACTGGCTGCAGCTCATGTTTCCACAAGAAGCAGAAACGTACAGTTCATCTTAAACTCATTATAGAAAACCTCCACCAATAACAATATGAGGACAAGTATTCTGCTCCACATTAAAAATAATTTGTGTGTGTAATAGTGACATAATAAATAGAAGACGTATATTTTAGAGTCTGGCTGTAATAAATGTTACTGTATCATGAAATGTATTCTGTTGTGATTCCCACGTGGAGACACAGCGTCCTGCAGATGTCGAGGACTTTACAGCCTGAGAGACAAAAGAGATCCGATTCCTGTCAGTCGGCCCCAGCCGGAGCTTTTATGCTCCTTTAATTACATTTCCTCCCACACCACCCTGTGCTACGCCCCAGTGTGGCCCTCGTTATGTCAACGTGAGAGAGTGTGTGGGAGGAGGGCGGGGGGGTTAAATCGATCTGAGAACAATCCAGCCACTGCTTGGTTATATTAAAAAAGCTTAACATCTATGTTAACAAGTATTTTAAAAAACGTGTCCAGATCTGAGAGAGAAGTCCAATAAATTAAATTGTCATAAGTGTCTGATGACCACGGGTCTGGAGGCTCCGCCTCCCCGAAAACGCCGTGCGACTCCCCGCGGAGCGTCATGTGACATCAGAGTAATTGAGCGGTAATGAGTTTGGTTTCATGTCACTGGAGCAACGGCCCGTTAATTAAAGCTCAATCAAGTGCTGATGAAAAGCCGGCTCGCTCCGATATCCGTTTCTCTGATTAGTGTCTCCTCATCAAGTGACCGACATCTCTGCCACAAACACCCAGCGGCCAGGCAGAGGAACCATTACATAATATGTACGTACCACATTACAAGAACGAATAAGCAGCTTATTCTATGCACATTTCCTTAATGTGTCCTATAATACTATAAGAAAACTACCAGGATGCCTGCACGTATTCTGCAGCAGGATAAACAGACATCGGATTTCTACTGTGAATAAAAGTCACAAGAAGGTTTTGGGGTTTGACTTCACTACAATATAACTGCACTTATGTCACATATGCAGAATCAATGAGAATCAATACAGATCAGATATGACAACCGATGAAATCGCTTCACTTTCCACCTCACTGCTGGTGCGAAGTCTTCAAACACCCGGAGGGAACTTCAGACTAGTGAGAACAGAAGCAGTGGAACCAGTGAACATTTGGGCAGCTAATAATTGATCGGGTGACTGATTTGATTAAGTAATCTTCATCTTTAGCCAACGACTCAAAACCCAAAATTGATCTGAAAAAAAGCTTTTTCTTCAAGTCAAAATGTTGCAACAAACCAAGAAGAAACCTGACGTCTAATGTGAAACTTCCTTACGGAGGAAACCAGGTAAACCCCCGCTCAGGTGCATTGTGGGTAACACAAATTCCAGCTGGAATAGGAGACGCGTGTGCTTACCCCTGTCTGTCTCCGTCCACCAGGATTCGGACCAGGATGCCGGTGACGGCCACAAGGATCGGGTAGTGGTCCACACTCTCCAGACCTGCAGCACACGTCGATCGGACCCGTCTCAATCCGCTCTCTGCAGGCGGCTTTCACCTTTCATTTCTATGTCTAATTTACGAGTGTGTGTGTGTGTGTGTGTGTGTGTGCATACCTGGCAGTCTCAGGTTGACCACCCGATCAAACAGGTTCTTTTCTGCCGTCACTCTGTTCAACACCTGGTTCAACAACTGCAGAGGAGCAGAAAGACACAGAACTAAAGTCAACACGTGTAGAACATGATTTACTTCTCTCAGTCGGCCCGTTTGACTTAAAGGTCGTCTTGAGGGAACCGCCTCTACTTCACGGGATGAGAAGAAAAAGAAGCATACAGGGAATAAAAGGGTGTTGCGTGATGGATCCAGGTGCGCGTTACCTGGGCGAGCCGTCTGAGGAGGAGCTCTGCGGACGGGCGGGTCCAGTCCAGGAAGATCTCTGGAACCAGAGTGACGGTCATCTCCAGAACCCGCAGCAGACTGACGGACAGGTCGAAGCAGGTCGCGCACACCTGGAGCAGATGTTCAGTTTACAGGTTGTAGTTGGAGAGACGAGCGGAGTCACGGCGCCGTTTGCATTTTTTCTCACCTTCAGCTGACGGGTGTCCACGAAGTTCCTCTCAGGGCGCTCCGCCGCCTGCTGGATCTGAGACGGGAGAACGGTGAAGGGGGAGGAGCTTAGAAAGACTTTACAGAAATATATATATAACATTTATAAAAAATGATTAAAGGAGCAATCACAGGTGAAGGATTTAAAGCATCTCTGTAAGTGAAGAATTGGATTTCCTGGATTTCCACATCTCTCTCTCTCTCTCTCTTCAGTGGATCTGCGTCTTTGGTTGCTCTCACCTCCTGGATCATGCCAATGAACTCGGAGAAGGCCCAGTTGAGCTGGTTGAGGACGCTGTTGAGGAACGAGGCGGCCATGTCCTTGTCCACGCTCAGCAGCTCCGCCATGTGACCCTGCAGCAGCAGCGACGGGCACGGCTCTGGACCAATCAGAGGAAGCGAAGGGTCAACAAAGCCGGGTGGGCGCAAAACAGTCGATCACGGCAAGGGGACGGGGAGAGGGTGAGACCGGGAGGGTGAGACCGGGAGGGTGAGACAGGGAGGGTGGCAGCTGGATCCGTCGGGGCTTCAGAGTAGCGTCTTTCAAACTAAAAGAGGAAATAAGGAAACACTCGGGAGAAGATTGAGAAGAGACAACCGGGGTCGACTGGAGAGGAGGGGGATTAAGGGACACACGGGGGAGAACAGCAGCGTGAGGAAGATGAGGAAAATCTTCTCTGGTGGGAGTCAAGTGTTCATTAAATTTAATAACCCCGTTTTCTGTTTGTTTTTTCGCTGCTGCATCGCACAAGGATGTGGAATCTGATGATGTGAGGCGTGAAGGACTTTAAGGGGAATTAACTCGCAGAGGTCACGCTCACACGCAGAGGTCACGCCCTCTCTCACTCACACACACACACACACACACACACACACACACACACACACACACACACACACACACACACACACACACACACACACACACACGCACACACACACACGGAGTAATCCATATTCAAGTACATTTTCGATCCGCAACGCGCGCATGTGACAGCTGGAGTGAACAGTTTGAAGAATGCAAATGAAAAATACATGAAGATGTTGGATATTCATCAGGCTGACTGCATAGAAAGTAGTTAAGTATTAATAGTATATTTTAATATTTTCACTTTTTAAGCCATAAACTACTTTAATGGAGAATCTTTATGTTGCTGTGCTTTTACTTTTATTTAAAACGAGAGAAGAAAGTTCATCAAGAAAGTAAATTAAGAGATTTTTACACTGAAAAATCCATCTTTTGGAGAATACTATATATAAATCAGTGAGTATTTATTTGGGATATAAAAATAAAAGTGTGTTTCGGTGAAATATACAGTTTGTTTCTTGAGCCTCGTGGAGAAGTCTGTTGTTTCTATTAAAGATATGAAATAATACAGACCATAGATGTGCTGTCTGGCTCGGTCTAACAGCGACCCTCAGTATTAGGTCTATTATTAGTCTTATTATTTGATATCAAAAAGCCCCAAAAGGGCTTCACCTAAATCCAAAGTTCTGTACGAATCTTTGTCAAATGGAAAAAGAAAATGGCCTTGAAGTTCAGTGAAACGTCTTCAGTTCTTCCAGACAAACAATTTAAATGAAAAACAGTGCGTGTGTGTAAAACCATCGATGCAGTCCGCTGAGAACGAGATGTTGCACATCACCTACAATCCAAGTGACATTCACGCTACCATCTACTGATCAAAGGCAGCAGCTTCAGACGAGACGGGAAGAAAGTGTGTGTGTGCGACCCATGAAACAACACGCAGCCAGCAGAGCAGCATCACAAACACAACTTACTTTGGAAACTAGCAACGGACAGATCCCCTGAAAGGCATGCAAACGAGAGGGCACACGGACCAAAGTCAATTAGGGTGGAGGAGAGAGAGCAGAACATCCGTTAAGTGGGAACAGAAAGCGAAGAGGGCGATGACACGGACAAGTCACGTGACTTCCCCACGCGAGGCCAAAACAGGCCAAATAAAGAGGGCAGAGCGCAAAACAGGGCTAGAGATTGAAACTATAAACTCATGTTTACTGAGGGAATAAATCAGTCATCTTCTCATAGACGTCTATGGGTCCAGAGCATTAACTCCGTCTGGTCTGGACGGAAAACACCCGTTCAAACAAGACATCGTAAATGAGGGAACCAGTAAAATGAAATAGGACTCGGGACGAGTCCCTGAGGAACTCAACATTTAGCTAAATCATCTTCTGTTTCTGTGCTTCAGATTTAATCGTGTCAGTAGGCTTAGCTTAGCTTAGCATGACTGGCTACCAGATTAACATGTGTATCCCCTTTGTTTCATCCATGCAAAGACACAGAACTAGTGAATCTGATTAGTTGTTTTTTAATAAAGGAGGAAGAAATATAGAAATGTATTTCCCTTGAGATCCGAAGTTTAATACTTGCTGAATTTGAATCACCTATTTTCTGAGTTACCTCTAATCATGGAGCGTGCTGAACTAGACTCATTTACTTTCAAAGATAAACATGTTGGTCTATCACAGCTGTGATTTAAATTATTATTATTACACTAAAATAAAAATTAAAAACGCAGACCCTCCCCTCACTGCTACAATGAGACGTTGGTGTTGGTCTCTTGGTCTCGTCCTTTAAAGTCCCATTTATAAACCTTCACACGCGTGCCGACACGAAAACACACGCAGATGATTAAAGCCGTAAATCAAACTGAGATGTTGTAAGAAAACAGCTGGTGGCAGCCGTGGCCTCAATTTATTTATGGAAAATCCTAAAAAGAAAAAGAGCAAAAATCGGACTTGAACCTCAGAAGACAAAAGAAAGCTGACAGAAAGGAGAAAGTTAGAAGAGACCCTGAATCCCACATCAGAGACTCATTCTGTTGAACTCAGTCAGCACAGTGAGTGAGTGAGTGAGTGAGTGAGCGAGTGAGTGAACCTACTCTGCAGACTGGGCAGGTTGGCGTCCTCAGGTTTGGTCTTCAGCAGGTGAGGAAGACGCGTGTATCTGTAACCGAAACCACAACCCTGCACACACAAGACAGAGAGAGACAGCAGTCAGGGTGTGAAGACATACGTAGTAACGTCACGTGTAAAAGTGGCCGTTAATGAGGATATAATAAAAATACAAATATTATTTTAATGTTACTCTAAAATACAACAAATTGTTTGCTTATTAGTGAAGCGCGTTTCTCGTTTCTTGTATAAGCGGATAAAACCTCTGCGCTGCGACTGGGATGAAGAGACGTGAAGCAGCAGAGCTGCAAGCGAGGATTATTTATGCAGCGTTAAAATAAAAAAAAAAAAGCTCATCGGCATTCAGCCCGAGAGCTGCTGTGTGAAAACCTTGTTTCTATAGATTCCAGAGCAGGAGGATCCGCGCGCTGGTTCTGTACTGGTTCCGTTCACACGGATACTGGAACCGTGCAGCTTTTTTCATATCATAGATTTTTTTTTAATGAGAGCTCGGATTTATCCAACTGCTGCTTTACTGTTTGAAAAGAGACACACGTGAGTGTGTGTGTGTGTGTGTGTGTGTGTGTGTGTGTGTGTGTGTGTGTGTTTGCACTCACCCTCCACAGTCTGACCAGGATCCAGTTGGTCTGCGCCCAGGGCCTCTGTTCGTACGGCGCCAGCAGGTTCCTCATCATGGCAACGCGCCTGGAAACGGACATGACATCATCACCGAGACTCTGCGCTCTGTGACATCATCACCGAGACTCTGCGCTCTGTGACATCATCACCGAGACTCTGCGCTCTGTGACATCATCACCGAGACTCTGCGCTCTGTGACATCATCACCGAGACTCTGCGCTCTGTGACATCATCACTGAGATCAAATAAAAAAAACAAGACAAGACTCCCGAGCAAAGATTAAAAAGAAGAATCTGTGTGAACAGCAAAGTCAAGTCTAAATGCCATGAAAACAAGAAATATATACACTTGTACTTGAGATGATTTGTAGTGTACCACATGGAGTTATATCAGTTTAAATGCACACATTTAACTGTGAAGAACAGATTGCGTTGGTGAATCCCATCAAACACAAAGTTACACAATATATACTAATAATAGGAATATAAAACGATGAGGGAAACAAACCCCGAACTATCTGAGGCAGAGTTTTAAACCAAAAGGCACTCACTGTTCCTCTGGGATCCTCTCCACTGCCCTGAGGGATTGTGGGTAACAGACGTAGCTGGCGAGGGCCTGCATCAGAGAGTCTTTGATGTCTGAGAGGACAAGAGGAACGACGACATCATCAACATGTACCACACAACCATATTTTCACAGAGGACATGGAGACGACGTATATGTCACTGGATAGAGACCTGTCAGTCAGCGTGAAGCCCCGCCCTAAAGCATCTCCTGCTTTAAGGTCCGTTTGACTCTAAATGGACCATATTTTACTAAATGAACATCATGCTGTGTTGAAGAAGACAACTAGAGATTGAGACCATAAACTCATGTTTACAATGTTCACTGAGGGAATAAATCAAGTCATTCTCATGGACGTCTATGGGAGCAGAGGAGCCGTCCTGTCTTTCCCCTCGGTTCCCTTCGAACGTACGTTTACTACTCAGGCCGTTTCTTTCCTTCACGGACGGCCAATAAAAAACACAAAACGGTCAGGTTGGTTTTCAGAAAACGAAGTTAAGGTTCAAAGTCATCAGCGTGTTTCCTTTTCCAGCAGACAATAAGGAGCCGATTGGTGGCCACCAGACCCCGGTGATTAAAACAGACCTGCTGAGAGCAGAAGCAGGTAAACCAGAAGAGGCTGATCATCAAAGTTCTCATCATCATAAACCTCTACGGTCCATAGACTTTTTCATTATTTGAAGTCGGATCACAGCGTAAAACGCAACAAATTAAGAACATATTACGTTAATCTTTCTCTTAAGGGATCTAAAATGTAACACTGACATCTGAGATGCAGCTAATAAGCTAATAGAATATGAGAGTCCTTGGTTCATACTAATATATATTTATTTCATGGGAATGTAACGTATACCGCAGCTTCCCTTCCATCCGGGTACCGAGCAAGAATCCCAACATTATCACGACTAATCCTCCGCCTGCCGGAGATACACGACACACTTCCTCTTCTCCGAGCCATCGAACCGAACGGCGTAAAACCTCATCGGGCCGGACTTCTGTGGTACTGCAGCGACCCGTCGTCTGTAGCCGGGAGGAGGGAGGCTACCTGTGTGTGTGCGCGTTACCTGTTCCCACTATGCGTGGGTCAGCAAAGTGCTTGGCCAGGATGGCAGCTAGTTGCGTCAGGGTTTCTTCGTAGCCTGAGGACCAGAACGAAAAAAAAAAAAAGACTCAGCAGCAGAAAGGTTAATTATCCCGACAGAACGCGTTACAGTCAAACCGGATCGCGCTCTGCTTCTCTTGAGACGACACACACACACACGCGAGTAGTGATGACACGGCAGGACGACGCTGCATCAAGCCGTGCTCTCTGACAGCGGTGATGTCAGCAGCTGTAGAAGTGTAAATAGAATCACTTGCTAATGGGTTTGTCACTTGCATTGGTCTTTAGACACAGCGCTGCCTCCTAAACCGTCGCCTTAAATCCCCCCGAAAACAAAACAATACACATAAATACAGTAAGTTAGTTTGCATCCATCCTTTGAATGGAGACTATGAGCAGCTCCTTTTTGTATGGAGTTATCTCGAGTAACGACCCTCGGACGTGGTCTGTGACCCGGAGGACTTCTACCCGGCAGGTCCTCCATGCTGTTGGCGGGGCTGAAGTAGTTCTTGAGTGCGCTGTAGGCGTTCATGGCGGCGCTGAGGTAGAACTCCGGAGCGAAGGCGAACAGCGAGCCGGTGTTGTCGGCGTGTTCGATGGTGCGGATACAGACGCACAGCAGCCAGTACACGTCCAGCATCTTCTCCTGCAGTTGGTTAAAGAGCATCACTGGAATTAACGCCGGGCCTCGTCTCCGACAGTCAAATTAAGAGAGTGAGTGAGTGAGTGAGTGAGTGAGTGAGTGAGTGAGTGAGAGAGTGAGAGAGTGAGAGGACCCGTGAGGGCCGCAGGAGGCCGTGGATCACCTTGGAGTAGATGGTGGCGTTGATCCAGGCCAGCCTCCTGCACAGGTGGTTCAGCTTCTCCGCAAACACCTTCTGGCTCTTCTGGAGCTCGTCCAGGATGTCTGGTCTCTGAGGGACAGGAAGACGGCGCCATCGCATCAGAGGCGGATTCCGCTACACACCGCCCCCCCCGCTACACACCGTCCCCCCCGCTACACACCGTCCCCCCCGCTACACACCGTACATTGGTGTTTATACGGTTATCAATCACAGGCCGTGTTTAAACATTCCCTTCCTTTATAGTATACGATAATCAAATGGTAGTCGGGCGGACGGGGCGGTAATTTAATCAGTTTGCAGTTGATTTCTTTGCCGCCTTATTAGAAATGATTTTTAACTCAAGACTAATCCTCACTGAACTACACACGGACCAAGACAACAGACGAAAGCGGACTTACTCTGGCGGGGCATCGTGCGATCTTCTCCTCCGTGTCCTTCAGAGCAACGGCGTACTCGTGGACGTCGTCGGACACCACCACCATCTGCAAGGAGAGACACGTCAACGCGGGGGACACTTTACAAAACATGCAGCAACCAGAGTGAGGCAGCGGAGGCGCCAGAAGAAGTGGAGCAACGTCAACGGTACAACTAGAGACCAGATGTCAATGGTACAATTAGAGACCAAAGGAGAACGTCAACGGTACAACTAGAGACCAGACGTCAACGGTACATCTAGAGACCAGAGGAGCAACGTCAACGGTGCAACTAGAGACCAGATGTCAATGGTACAGCTAGAGACCAGAGGAGAACGTCAACGGTACATCTAGAGACCAGAGGAGCAACGTCAACGGTGCAACTAGAGACCAGATGTCAATGGTACATCTAGAGACCAGAGGAGCAACGTCAACGGTGCAACTAGAGACCAGATGTCAATGGTACAACTAGAGACCACAAGAGCAACGTCAACGGTGCAACTAGAGGCCAGACGTCAACGGTACAACTAGAGACCAGAGGAGCAACGTCAACGGTGCAACTAGAGACCAGATGTCAATGGTACAACTAGAGACCACAAGAGCAACGTCAACGGTGCAACTAGAGGCCAGACGTCAACGGTACAACTAGAGACCAGAGGAGCAACGTCAACGGTACAACCAGACCAGCAACGTCAACGGTACAACCAGACCAGAGGAGCAACGTCAACGGTACAACTAGACCAGAGGAGCAACGTCAACGGTACAACTAGAGACCAGACGTCAACGGTACATCTAGAGACCAGAGGAGCAACGTCAATGGTGCAACTAGAGACCAGATGTCAATGGTACAACTAGAGACCACAAGAGCAACGTCAACGGTGCAACTAGAGGCCAGACGTCAACGGTACAACTAGAGACCAGACGTCAAAGGTACAACTAGAGACCAGACGAGCAACGTCAACGGTACAACTAGAGACCAGAGGAGCAACGTCAACGGTACAACTAGAGACCAGAGGAGCAACGTCAACGGTACAACTAGAGACAAAGAGAAGTTTCATAAAGGTAAAAAAAAAAAAAAACCTTTCAACTGAAGTAAAAACCAGACTCGTCTGCTGAGATGATGACCAATCAAAAAAACTTTATCATATAAAAACCTCCAATACAAAACATCAAACGGCACATTTCCAGGAAGCAACAGAGCGGTCTGATCACAACACAGATAAATAAAGGCTCTTGCCGCTTGTATTTTTTAAATTAGAAAATGGACGTGACAATAACAGAGAGGTGAAGAGGTCAAAAACAATCAGATTCACCGGAGCAGAAAGCTGTGAGTCGGAGATGAGATGGAAAATAAAAACATCAACCAATCACAGACAGCGAGGCCGGAACATGCTCGCAACATCAGGCAACATCGGACTCGTGAAAAGCTGGCGATTAGCATTTAGCAATTCACAGGCTAACGGCTACTCTTGATTAGTACGGGGCAGAAGACGTCGGTTTCTTCTCCAGATCAGCAAATAGCATGAGTCTCCATGTGAAGGTCACGTTCTCACATAGGAATAATATACTATTAACTTTTTGTGTTCCTCTCATGGTAGACACTCACTTTACATATATGTGAAGTGAGAGTGAGGAGCGTATATCCGTATATCTCTGTACATGCACGTTCAAAAGTGAGGCCTCATCGAAGGGTTAATCAGTGACAAACACTTTGGGTTTGAGATGTTTGAGATGTTTGAGATGTGGACTAAAGTCACCTTCCCGAGCTGCTGGTGGACGCTCAGGTTGTACATCATCACGATGCCGTCAACTATCTCCAGCAGGGACTTGTCTGCCATTGGCTGGTTGGGCTCCGCCAGCGGTCGCCCCAGCAACAGGCCGTCGTTACCATGGCTTCCCTCGACTTCAGGTTGGAGAGAGAGAGGGGGGCAGAAACAAAAGTCAATGATGAGGGATTTTTATTTTATGTTAATCAGCTGCTCCGGACAATAAGAAAGAAATACTTTAATCCCACCGAATCCCGACAGGATTCTCTACACAAGTCGGGCTCCTCTCTGGACTCTGACGTTACTCAGCAACACCAACATGAAGCTCACAGTCCACGTGGCGGTTTGACAGCTGCATCGTGGGAAATGCATCGTGAAACTCCCTGTGACGGCGGCGGGTCTGACTCACTGTCCTCCTCGGTCCTCTGCTCCACGGCCAGCGTGCGGACCTTCACCTTCTCCGGCTGCGTGAGGGGTCGCCTGGGGGTCATGAGGCTGACGGCGGCCGTGCTCAGGAAGCGGTTGGCTCGACCCAGAGTGGGGGAGCTCAACCAGGTGGGCCTCGCCAGGGCCCCGCCCATCGCCGCCGCACCAAAGGGCCTCTGCAGGTAAACACAGAATACATCATTTAAATCCTCTTTCATTAATGGAACTGGTGCAGAAGACAACATGTGAGCGCTTCAATCTTCCTGTGGAAAGAGGGTTTGTTGTTTAGCTAAACCTGTTTTTAATGAACTTACTTAGTTGCGTTACGTAGACGACGTGTTCCAATGCTGCACACGCACTTCAGGGACAATAGAGATACATGTCCACATATATTTATAAGAGAAAACGGGAAACCTGAGCTGCTCCGCTCTCCTCGTCCTCGTCCAGGTCGTCCATCGACGTGGCCTGGATCTCTGCCGGGTCGATGATGATGTTGGCTTTACTGGCCAAGTCATCTGGCAGACATTAAAAAAAGAGACATTTATGACACAAAAAATAATGTTCCCTTTGATCCCAGACAAAAGTACAGCTTCTTAAGAGAAGAACAAACCGACCATGGAGGGAAAAAAAGCAGACGGACGTCACTGAGAAACCGTCTGGTTTCGTCTCCATTAAGATGCTGATTCATCGGTTAGCAGGTCCTGCTTGTGACCATCGCTGGGTCACTCTGAGGATTTATGGACCCGTGTTTGACCTCAGAGATATTAACGTTGACCCGATGAAAAGTCAAGACGACCAGCAGCGGTTCGTCCCGAGGAGACCGTGAATGACGACCCACGTCTCTAGATGAGTGTCCTTAGCGCTACGGCGCCTGCCTCGCTTCCCCCCCATCCCGCCCCTCCCTCACCAATTGGAAAGGCCCTGCCTCGCGTTAAATCATATTGATTGGTCAGCTAATCAATAAGTGAGGTCTCGCTGGGTTAACGCCGGATGACACGACTTCACGAGAGCAGCCGGCGGGAGATTTACTGAGCTGAGCGACGGCGGCTGAGAGCTGCTGCCGGGACACAAACACCGACGAGCTGGATACAAATCAGAGGAGCGAGTTCAGTAAGTGAAACATTTAAAAAAACTGAACAATTAATTAACGGTAACAAATATTAAGAAAAACACAGACTTTAAATTATATTGAATACACAAAAGTGGAAAACGACATAAGCGGAGGTGATGAGACCCAGAGAAAGAACAGATGAGTCTCATCCATTTCTGGTCCTCATGTGCATGATTTTAGTCGCCTGTTTCCGGGGGTTTGTTGACATTTTGAATCTCTTTGTAGTGTTTTGTATCTCTGTACTACAGTAAAGTGACGCTACCGGCTGTTCTATTATTTCCATTTAATGTTGGCCGTTATCACATAACTGATGATTATCCATCGCTTCAAACATAAGGGCCGTAAAAGGTTTGAGTGTTTGAGCCGAGACGCGAAGCTCTACTTCTCTGGGAATAAAGAAAGAAATGAATCTCCTTTGTCAGCGAACGAGCAGCGCGTCGCTCGCCCAGCGGGTCTGCTGAGGGAACATCAGTCACACACCTGCCTCACAATCTGCTGACGCGGCAAAACCAACATTCATCCGGTGCGTTTGTGTTCTTCCTAATTTAATATTTACACAGCTGGCGGCCTCTCGAGTAGCCGCACCGACTCTTGACGAAACCACTACGTGATAAACACGTAGGCTTTAAAGTGCCGCCGCCTAAACGTACTGACTCCTGCTCACACCAGGTTTACGCACTACGAACGGGCAAATAAAGCCCATCACACAGAAAGGTTTAAGTATTCTTTGGGAAAGGGGGCAATAAATAAACCCGTGTAATACGAAGCCATTGCTCCCTCTAGTGGAGGTCTTAGATCTTCCTCCTCGCTGACTCTGTGGAGCTGAAACCCGTTTCACACTTTCTTTAAAAGATAATGTTCTTTTCCCAATCTATTCCAGATGTGGAGTCAGATCGCTGGTTAATGGTCACAACAAGAAGACCAGCACGCAGTGACCGGGCAGTTACCAGCGTTGTTACTGTGACGGCTCCACATCCACCAAAGCGACAACACAAACAAACAACGACAAACCACGTGGTATTGTTTCAGCATTAACCGGCGAGGGAAGGTCAATATAAACAAGACGCGGGCGCCGTACCGACCTTTGAGGGTCTTCTTCAGGTGGGACAGGAGCCCCCCCAGCCGCTGCAGGTCAAAGTAGTCCACCTTGCCGTTGTAGAAGAGCTGCGGCGGGACGTAGGCCTCTGGACAAAGGCGACAGAGGAGGGAGACAGTGAGGAGTGCTGCAGGGAGCAGCTCGGCGAAGGAAACTGGCCGCTCGTACCTTCGCTGCGGATGCTGCTCGTGCTCTTCCTCATGCCGTCGTCCCAGCTGGCCCTCACCGCCGTGATGAGGCGGTGGAGGAAACACACCATGTACTCCGGAGGGCACAGAGCGGTGGGGTGCTGCACACACAATCCAGAGCGAATAAACCAAAGCTCACAAAGTAAGAATGGAACGAAAAGAGAACCGTCGAGCCAAGTGTGATTACAAGCTTTCTATTAAATGAATTCATTAAAAGTCGTCAGGAGTTCTTACCCCTCTGTTGCTGGCGTTTTCCTGGAGAAACTTCCGGAACTTATTGAGGAAGATGTAGCGAGAAGCTTCCCCCTGAGAGAGACACACGGAGGCGTGAACAGGACGTGAGAGGAACGACCTTCTCACGGTGAGTCCCAGACACGAGGACCAGGAAGACCCTCGGGGTCTGCTGTCAATCACAGCCTGAACATCAACAGCTGGATCAGCAGCACAGCCGCTAAGAGCTGCAATCGTTTTCACTTATTTTCCTCATCGAGAGAGAGATGGAAACCTAACTGACAGTATCAACTGAACATACCGTAGTTCTGTCTTTGTTATTGAGCAGCAACTTCAGGATCTGAACCTGCAACTCTTCCACCACTGAGAGGAGATCAGAGAAGAGTTCAGCAGGGCGTCAAAGTACTAATACCGCAGTCAAAGTACCGACACCTCAGTCAAAGTACTCACTTACAAGGCAAAGTACCGATACCTCAAAGTACAGTAAAAGTAAAGAAAATGATGTATTTGGGAATCAGAAGATCATCAGCGTGTAGTACGTGTATAGTACGTGTATCAGCGTGTAGTATGTGTGTAGTACGTGTATCAGGACAAAGGGAGCGCGCTGGTTGGCGGTCTGACCTTCGATCCTCTTCTTCAGCCTCTGACAGCCTCTCTCGTACGCTCTGCGTCTCAGTCGCTCCTCTGCGCTCTCGTCTTTGGGCTCCCGCTCATCTTTCCCCTGAGAGAACAACGGCTTCAGTCAGTGCTCCCGTCACCTCCGGGTAAAGAACTAAAACTTTCCAGCCAGGAAGGAAACGAGGGACGAGACGTCTACCTCCTTGTCGAAGTGCGTGGGCCACCAGGTGGTCGGGATGAGCTCCTCTAGCCCCGCCTCCTTCACCCTCAGAGGCGTCTTGATGTAAAAAAACACGACTGAACGCAGCACGTCGAACGTGAACTTCTGTCAAGGAGGAATACTGATAGTAAAATGAAGATTTAATACATACATACAGAAAATACTACGTGGTTTAGATTTAAGAATTTGACTACAACCAAACTAAAACAGCCCTTTGTAACTTATCCTACGATTTTAAAGAATAGCCACAGTTGAAATATCTCATGTCACGTGAATCTCAGGGGGGATTAAGGGGATCGCTGACAACTATCCTGCGTAGTAAAGAACAAATCACACGATAACAGACAGACAGAAGGATATAGGACGTTGTTGAGAAGGTACTTCCTGGACTTCTCATGGTGCAAGATGGCCGTCGTCAAACGCAGGTAGTGGATCTGAAACACAGGAAGGACGTTAGAACACACCCGATCCAACTTGATTCAAAGACAACACGTAGATTGTTACATTTTTTGTCAAATTGTATATTTAAACGATGTGAAATTGCTCTTGAAAAAAGACTAATACCACAACATAAAACAGTGGAATCTGGGTCCCACCTGGAAGCCCAGATCAGGGATGATGGGGGAGAATCTGTAGGCTCTCAGCAGCGACATCATCAGCTGCTTCAGACACTCGTTCACTTCATAGTCCTGCAGAGAGAGAGAGAGAGAGAGAGAGAGATTCAAACCAAGGCTGTCGGGTGTAGTTGGTTTTGAGAAGCGGTTCAGGTTGAGTTTCAGGGTTTTTACCTCCATCAGGAGCCAGAAGAGATCCAGAAGCTGCTGTATGAGCTGGTGCTCATCGACGGAACCTCCTCCCTCCAGAATCCCCAACAGGAAGTTCATCAGCACGTCCTCCACCAGGTACACTTTACACTGTGAAGAAAACAACCCTCATTACTTTACCCGGTAAAATATACTGCTCTCGTACTGAGATAATAAAACCGAGCACCAGACCAAAAAGGGAGAAAGTTGAGTCACCATGAGGGGAGCGAAGTGGTTGAAGATGTGAGCCAGGGTGATGAGGACTGTAGCTTCTCCATGAAGCCTCCAGGAGGAGCAGTCCATCTCCAGCAGCCTCTCCTCCTGCAGCCGACACAAACCAACAGGTACGATTCGCCATCCATGTCCACGTCACCCGCTCCTGCCTACGTGCAGACCACCCCCTGCTGCCTGCGTGCAGACCTCCCCCCTGCTGCCTGCGTGCAGACCTCCCCCCTGCTGCCTGCGTGCAGACCTCCCCCCTGCTGCCTGCGTGCAGACCACCCCCTGCTGCCTGCGTGCAGACCACCCGCTCCTGCCTGCGTGCAGACCACGCGCTCCTGCCTGGGTGCAGACCTCCCCCCTGCTGCCTGCGTGCAGACCCCCAGCTCCTGCCTGCGTGCAGACCCCCAGCTCCTGCCTGCGTGCAGACCCCCAGCTCCTGCCTGCGTGGAGACCACCCGCTCCTACCTGCGTGTCGATGGAAGTGGAGAGGACGTTCTTGATGTAGCCCAGCAGCTTGTGAGCTTTCACCAGGTCTGCAGTGGGGGGGTTCTGGAGGGGCAGGTAGCCGTCTGCAGGGTACGTGATCCCGCTTGGGTTAAAGACAGAACCCTCACCAGGTGAACAAGTACAAACAAAGTGCATTTCAAATGCACAGAAGTGAGATGGAGGCTTGAGGAGGTCCGAACGAGAAGGATATCTGAGGGGCCGGCTGCCAAAGTTGAAAGCCACCGACTCTTTGAAGGAGAGGCTGATGGCGGGAAAGTAGGCGACGCCCGGGCCCGTCTTGATGCTGGTGAACGCCGTGCCCAGAGACTGGCCATTCCTGAGGACACACAAACGCACACAACTAAATGCACCTAGATGTGGCTGCTGCTTACATCCTCTAAGGCCTCTACACACCAGAGGCAAGAGGAACAAACACTTGAATATTCCGGGAGGTAAGAAGAGAAGAAGAAGATCTAGTCTGCACAGACTTGTGAAGGCTGAAGGTGTGTTGCAGTTTGTAAAGGAGCCTGTGTGTTACTGTTATAAAGTCCTTATGAATATATAAAGCTTGATGGAACAGCAAGCGGAGGAGGGCTGTGTGCTGGATTCTTAGGTTACCTTTGGACTGAGCCACGCTAGCCGTTTCCCCTTGTATTAAGTCTTAATGCTAAGCTAAGCTACCATATTTAGCCGCCATGTGACCCTCCGGAGGGAAACAGAACTGAACGTTGAACTTGCGCGTTAACCGTGGTCACCAGAACTCAACGTACGCGACAGTGACGCTACTCACAAGCAGAACGTGATGGTGCCCTCGTCCAGGTCTATCAAACAGCTGACGATGTCTCCGGCCGCCCACGACTGAGGAGACACAAAGCGCAGTGAGCGCCGAGGGGGCGGAGCCACGCAATACAAACAGATAAGGTCCAGAGAGCTGCATCGGCACCTTCCCGTAGTTAGTCGTCGTCACGTTCCACTTCCTCACTCGGTTCCCATCGTAAGCGTAAGAGTCCGGAGTGTCGCCAACACCCTCCTGAGCGCGCACACACACACACACACACACACACACAGACAAACAAACAAACACACAGTGTTTCAGGTTACATCCACTAAAACATACTAGCATTGTTCTATCCATCTGAGGTCAACAGATTCTGTGAACATGTGTGAACATGTGTGTGTGTGTGTGTGTGTGTGTGTGTGTGTGTGTGTGCACCTCCTGGTTGAAGCGACAGTTGAGTGTACACCACCCGATCTGCATCAGACCCTGGGAGGAGATCAGCACCTCGTAGGCCCATTTCCCTGCAGACACAATAAGTAATATAGGTTTGTTTTCATTCTACATTTTTAATGTCAACGGGGGGCCAAGCGGGGGGGGGGGGGCGGGGATGGGGGCACGTGAACATCTGTATGCAGGGTTGAGAGGACTCACCTTTGTAAACACATGTGGTGGCTCTGATGGAGCTGAAGTTGCTGTGGCCGATGACCTGAAATCATAAGATAAAAAGAAACACGTTAAATACAGAGATCCGTAGTCGCAGTTACAAAGTTCTGCTTCGCTTATTGTGTATGGACTCAAATTCCTTTCAATGCATCCAGAAAATCTCAACTGAGCGTCGGCATCAGGGAAAAGATTCATTCAATTAGTTTCATTTTGGCCCAAAATCACAAATTTGCCTCGTAGGGCTTTACAGTCTGTACGCGACATCCTCGGTCCCCAAACTAATTCGGCACGGTTTACCACAATAAACAAGACCTCACCCCCAGCAGGTCGTCGTCTACGAAGAGGAGTCCTTCAAAGCCGCTGGTGTGATCCAGGACGACGGGCTGAGGGCCGAGGCGGCCTTCGAGCGGCTGATCTGCAGACGCACAGGTTGTAACACCATCAATCACCACTTTATTACAAACTATGTTTCATCCTTAAATTCAGACTCAATCTGAGCTTCTGTCAACTGTAAACTAAAGTTAGTGCGACGTCATCAGTTTCAAAACGAGGATTGTTTGTTGAATCTTATTTTAATCCTCTGACTTTACAGATGAATTCTAGCGTGAAACACCTGTAACGAAAATACAGCGCTGCACGTGTCTCCCTCTTGTTTCCAATCGAGAAGTGTTGAAAAGATCGAGGAACTCTTCCTCATCGATCCTGAGGTCAAAGGAATCACGGACGAAGGACGGGTCAATAACGTTTAAACATCTTCTAAATAGTTTGAATTACTTGTAACTTTTCCTCTTTTGTGTTACAGCAGATTTTCTTCATTTCTTTCGCCATTTGTTGTTCATTTTGCCGTCTTTCTGAAGCGCCTTCATCAAAATCACTACGCAGGTGAGGTAGAATGATTAAAGAGCACATCGAGGTGACTCTACCTGCACTCTCCTCGGCGGGTTCTCCCTCGGACAACAATCTCTCCAGGTGAGCGCCGAGCTCCTGGAAACCAAGAGGCTTCCTGTAGGAACAGGAGGAGGGAGAAGGAGATAAAAGACGAAAAGAAAGAAAGGGGAGAAATATGGGATCACCATCCTTTTGTTGAGTCTTTTTAAATACTGCTGTGATCAGATAACCAGAACAATATGCTGTGCATAACATAGCATAGGCCCTTTAAAACAACATGTTTATTTCTTTACATATTTATAATTAAATATTTAGAATTGAGTCTTTTCTTCTTGGGAAAAAGGAGCATTGAAGGGCTTTTATTTGCCATTCTGATCCTGCAAAGATACGTCTCTGCTCCATCGGGTGGACTTTATGGAGCAACTTCTGACTATTCAATCATCAAACACACAGACCTGCATGTGTGAGCACAACTGTGTCATTTATGCTTATTTTAATAACCACATGTGTATCAGCAGATACAGCAGGTATTATAAGACGTGGCTCAGGATCATTGGTAAACAACCAGAACCATAAAACACAGACTAAAGCATCTCCTGCTTTATGGTCTGTTTGACTCTAAATAGACCATCATTCACTAAACGATCATCATGCTGTATTGAAGAAGACTTGAAACTAGAGACTGAGACATAAACTCTTGATTTATTCCTTCAGTAAACATGAGAAGTTTCATTTTCTCGTAGACTTTTATGGGACCAGAGGAGTCGCCGTTATTTTTTACTCATGAGCTCTGCGGTGTTCACACAGGTCAAGATCCTCACAGAAGAGACAAAGACGGCCAGAGGAATGGACACTTTGTTTACCCAGTGACTGAGTGTGTGTGTGTGTGTGTGTGTCTATGTATAGAGCTGCTGGGGGTAACATGAGTCTGCCCGGCTTAGGGGAAGCCAGGTCAGGGTACAACGAAGGGGCAAGTACACAAATACATGTACTGGGTTTCACCAGCTGGAGTGTTGCATAACCTGAGCCCAGGCTAAATGGTCTCTGAATACCGACCTTCAGGCCTACACGTTGTATTCTGCAGACTTAAGGAAAGTCACACCGTAATCACTTTAACTGTAAAAGACTAAAATAAAAGTGTCCCAGTAGTGAGAGACAATGTGAGATTAAACCACAGCATATGAACGTATTGAGAGGTGACTTGTAAAGTTTAAAGTGCTGCCTGAGGGACTGAGAGGCAGGTGTGGCGTTACCTGGGGGCCGGGGCAGGAGTCTGTTTGGTGCAGGGAAACACGTGGTGCAGGTAGTCACTCAGCAACTTCTCATTCACGATACCTGACAGAGAGAGAGAGAGAGACAGGTGAGACAGGATCTCACCTGTGCCCGAATCCTGTTTGGTGAGACACACATCCATAGCATGTCGTCGTCGTACCTGTGGCTTTGGGTTTGTCGGTGTCTGAAGCCAGCCTGTAGTTGCGGCGGGTCAGAGCGGTTCCTCCTCCTTTGGAGCTCATACTGACCGACAGGAGTCACCTGGTCGAACACCTGCAGCGGGACGGTTCCGTTACTGCGGATACCTGAAGCCAATAATCCTCCTTCCTCAGCACACACGGCCGACTCAACAGCAGCTCGTTGCTTTTCTAACGTCGCGTCGCCGTCACTGCTGCTCTCGGTACACAAGCCGAAGTTAAAAGGACGCGACGTCTTGACTTCACTCCGTGAAGCTGCCACAGGTCCCCGGTCCAGCCAGCCGGCTCACCGCAGGGAGCGAACTTTGGCTCTAATTTGGAGCGTTCCGTTCTTCGCACACGGAACATTTAGTAGCGAGACCAGCCACGAAGAATCACGGATTACGAAGAAGCCGCAGTGTGCTTCGTGTTAGCCCGCCGGCTAGCGGCGCAGCGACCGAAACTCACTGTTTGGCTAAGCAGCAGCTAGCAGCTAGCAGCTAACGGCTAGCAGCCAACAGCTAGCGGCTAGCTGAGTGACAGCGACACCCACCTGCCTCTTCCTCCCGTCCCGGTAACGATCCCCCCCGCGGCGGCCTTCCGCTGCCGTGAGTTCAGAGGAGACGAGCTGTTGTTGTTGTTGTTGTTGTTGTTGTCTGGGTGACGTTAGCTGTCGGGAGAAGGGTTTCTACCACAACACTCAACGCCTCTCGAGCTACGGCGCGCCGGTCGGGACAAAATGAGAAGCGCTGCTCTGGCGACAAAAAGCGAAGGCAAAAACACGAGCGATCCAAGGGTGGGATAATTACTTATTCCTTTGTAATAAAACCAAATATTACAGTTGGGAAAGTTCAAATAAACGTCTTCGTTAGAGGACAGAGAGTTTATGATCTTTTGCTTTTAGAAAAGCTGATACTGATTTGTGAAGCAGGATCAAGATATTTTCCCAAGGAACTCATGTTGTAAAGTTGTATTGCTTAAGTGTTAACAAAGTGTTCTCTTCCATCTTCTTCAATCATGAATGGCAATGCTCTCTCTCTCTCTCTCTCTGATGTGGAGGTGACCAGTGAGAGCAGATCCTCCTGAGGGAGCAGCACAGATGTCTGTGACCTGGGCACCACCCTGGGATCAGGGCCAAATGTAGTACGGAGAATAGTTCAGCGAGTATGAACGCCTCAATACGCACTTCAGCTGAGGGATGGAGTCATGAGATAACGATATCCAGTCCGTCACACTGAGTCTGCGTGGTCGCATTGGACTAATACGAGTGCAATTTCTGTCTCTAGGCTTGTTTTAAAGCACCTTTTAATGAAGCCCCCCGGAGATACGGCCATAATAAAACTGATGGAAACCAAGGGATTAGAAGCTGAGAAACAAACAAAAACAACCCAAATAAAGATAGTAATTTCATATTTATTGTTAAAACTAACTATCCCATTTCACTTTTTCGAAGGCAGGCGCGTTCTGTTAATAGAATTATTCTGCACAATCTTTTTTTATTCATAGTTTGATAAAAGACAAACCATTAAATTGAAAACTTTTTCAGCACTGTAAAAGTGCAAAGTGACATTTCATGTAACAGTGAAAATCACAGCAGCTTTATATATATATATATATATATATATGTAAGTCATCTGCATTAAATCTTCTAAGACACTTCCTCAGCTGTTGAATTAAATTGAACATTTCTTTAATGATCCAGCTTGTTGACTCGTTGTCACATTTGGCTGCAGCACAAAAATCAAACAAACAAAAGTTGGAGAAACAAAGTGTTTCCCACTCGCTAACATTAGTTAGATTACAGCAACAAATATGAGACACAACAAAGTAAAACCTGTTATGTTCAGTTAGTGACCTAAATGTCATTGGGGATGCAACAGTTATCTAGATTCTAATTATCAAGAGTTCAATTATTCGATTTTCAAATGTTTTGGACCAACAGTTCAACACAAAGACATCTGGTTTGTTTTGGTAGAAAAGTAAATCATTTATAGTATTTATAATTCAAAAGATGGATTATTATTTATCCATCAGCAAAAATATGATTTTAAATTAGTAAAATTAGTAAAACACAAATTTGCGTTGGGCAAATATGTGTATTCATGAGGAGACACTTTGTCGCACAAACATCATTGGACGGCAATTAACCAACAAAGCAGGAGCTCCAGATGGACGGACGAAGACTCCTCAGACACTCTGTTGTCCAATCCGCTCCACGCGTCTCACAGGAAGTCCCCTTGTTGTTGTGGGGGAGGGGCCTCGGACCGGCCCCGCCCACTCAGCCCATGTAGGGGTACTTCCAGTCTGTGAGGGGGGCGTAGGTCTGCTTCACCACCTGCGGAGACGTCCACCTCAGGACGTAGTGTTGACCTCCGGGTTTGTCGTTGGTTCCTTCGATGTGGAGGAAAGTTTGTTTGCACTTTACTGTTTGGATGAAGTCTGACGTGTGCGACATTAAAAGAAACAAGGCATCTAGAAGAAATCTGTCCTCATGAACTGGAAATCAAGACTTTAAAATCAGTATCACTCTTTAGAAGAAAAAAAAATCTGCTAATCAAACTCACAAATGGAAAAATGACCCGGCTCAATGAAACATAAATAAACACATAAATAAACAGAGTGACTTCCATCTGTTAATAAATAAACTAGACTCATTCTGCCCGTCCAGCATCCACAATAAAAATACACACCATCATTTTCACACACAAACATGGTGCAGCCAAATCAGTTCATTTAATATGTTTATTAGTCCATTTTTATTCAACACTACTAATGACTACTGTAATAAGTATTATCGATAAATCCATCTATCTTCCCACTAAAAGAAGGAGAGCTTAAGAACTGAAGCAGCGCTCACCTGAAGCTCTGGCGCCCCCGAACGGCTGCTGAGCGACGATGGATCCGGTGGATTTATCGTTGACGTAGTAGTTCCCCGCAGCGTTTCTCAAGACTTTAGCGGCCTCGTCGATCACATTCCTGCACAGACACAAACTCTGTATGAAGGAATCGGGCCTGTTTTTTTGGGCAGATAATAATTGATGGTCTTTTTAGTGGCTACAGGGAGGAACTGCTCTTCTAAATGAACACGCGTTCACATTTAAAAGTGTGCTGGATCAGCTGCTGCTCTTTCTGTACCGGTTATAAACTGATTACTTAGAAACCAAAACGAACAACGCTGAGGATTCTCAGGCAGGTTCTGCACCGGCATTTTGGTCCGGCCTGAGCAGAGGCTGAGACGTGTCCCTCTACGACTCTGGGTCCACTCTTCACCCGTCCTACCAAGCGTGTGTGTGTGTGTGTGTCTCACTTGTCCTGAGCGAACACGGCTCCTGTCAGAGCGTAGGGGGACGTGCTGTCAATCAGCTGCAGCACCTCTTTGTAGTTCTTCTCCGGATACACATAAACCGCGAGAACAGGACCGAAGATCTCCTGCAGGACAGAAAGAATGATTGTTTGTTTGTTTGTCATGTTTCCTGTGTGTGCGTGTGTGTGTGTGTGTGTGCGTACCTCGCTCATGATGGCGTCCCGCGGGTCCGTGGTCTCGATGATGGTCGGCTCCACAAAGTAACCCTTGCTGTCGTCATAGTTACCGCCGGCGAGGACTTTCAGAGTGGAGGAGGCCTTGGCGCGGTCGAGCCACTTCTTAATCCGAGCAAACGACTGCGGGAGGAAGTGCGACAAACATCAGAGGACAGAAGAGAGGAGCGTATCTGCAAATGACGGTTGGAGGAAGCTCCACCTTGTTGTCGATCACGGCCGAGAAGAAGGTGCTGAAGTCTTCGACGGGCTGAAGGACACAAACCATGTTTGTTCATTTATCATCACATCGCTCGGCCACCAAGTACATTGGTGGTACTGTAGAGGTACTCACGTCTCCCACTTTGAGCTGCCGGTGGATGTCCAGCAGCTGATCCCTGATCTGCGGCCACAAGCTGTCCGGTACGTACATCCTGGAGCAGGCCGAACACTTCTGACCTCCGTACTCGAAGGCCGAGCGGACGGTTCCCTTCACCACGCTCTCCACATGCGCCGACGTGTGCACGAAGTGGAAGTTCTTCCCGCCGCACTCTGAAAAGGTCCACTTAACACTCACGTTGTGTCACGTGCTTTTTGCACTGATCTGGAGTCAGTGTGGGTGCACATCTGGTTATTAGTGTCCCTTCTAATCACTTATCTGTCTTATTAGACAGACAGAAGAGGATTTGCCCAAATGTTCAATCAAATAGGACATTGTGAGAGAGAGAAGATCCAATGAGGTTCTGCTCACCTCCTGCCAGGCGAGGGAAGTTCCTGTAGGAGTCCAGGTTCTGAGCGACCTGCTTCCAGAGATGCCTGAATGTCCTAAAGAAAAAGAAACAACGTCAACAGATTCAATCGAAGCGGCCGTTGCCTGGCAACGCAGTAGCTGCTTCCGTTCGTGGTCAAGAAACGGCCGCCCGAATGGCGAGGGACACCTGAAGCGTGTTCGCAAGTTTCAAATGAATAGAACCCGACGGCGCTCTGCTCACGGGACGCTGCCGGTGAAGTTGACGCCCGCCAGGTGCTCAGAGGACGTGATTGCGTCTCCGAACACGGGGCCGTCCGCCGGGAGGAACTGGACGATGTTGGGCGGCAGGCCGCACTCCCTCAGCACCTTGTAGACGGCGTAGCTGGCGGACATGGCGGTGTCGCTGGGCTTCCACAGCACCACGTTACCCTGACAGAAGACGAGGGAAATGCGTTTGTTCACATCGATCTTCCAAAAGATGGTGGAGGACGTCTTCCTGCTCGTTCACACTCACCATCAGAGTTGGCGTTCCCGCCAGGTTTCCACCAATAGCAGTGAAGTTAAAAGGGGCCACGGCCGCTACAAAGCCCTGGGGAGGAGGAGGGGGGGGCATTATTACCTGCGGTTCTGAAATACAAATGAATCTCGGGCCTCTGCTCACCTCCAGGCCTCGGTACAGCATGGTGTTGGTGCTGCCCTCGGCGTCCAGCGGCTGCTGGTCCTGCAGCTCCACGGCGTGTTTGGCGTTAAATCTGAAGAAGTCGATGAGCTCCGCAGCGGCGTCGATCTCCGCCTGCACCACCGTCTTACCCTGAGGCCCGAAAGACGAGTAAACTGTCAAACACCCACGGGTTGTAAATGTGGCTTTTATTGTGAAGGCGCGGCAGCCTTAAGTTATTTTATTAGTATAAGCAAGTGGATTTAGTTTGAGTAATCACCCACATTACTATATTTTATATTTCTCCCGTACCTGGCCGATCATGGTCTTGGCGAGCACCTCTGCTCTCTTGGGTCCACTGATGACGTCGGCGGCCTTGAAGAGGACCTGGGCTCGGTCCTGGACGGGCTTCAGGTCCCACTCTCTCCTCGCCGCCACGGACGCCAGGATGGCTCTGTTGATCAGCGCCTGGAGGAGAACGGCTCGCCGATCAATTACCTAGAAGCTAGAGCAACGCGTAGAACATCCAACGTCGCACCGTGCCATGAGAAGGTCGGGGGAAAAGTCTGCGTTAGCTAAGCGTGTACGAATTAGGGCGGAGCCTGTAGGTTTGTCATTTCATTTCGCTCTCAGGAGGCGGTTTGGTTCACCACTAAAGGGTTTTCACCAGCACTCTGTCGCTCAGCTCTCCGGGCTATTTTACCCAAAGTTCATCAGCAGCTAAGAAAACAAAAAGCACCTGATGCAGCTGCAAGAGATTCAAATAACACGGCCGACTTCCAACAGTTTGAAAGAAAGGACTTTTAAAAGCATCAAGCGCACTGTTGACCTGTACTACTAAGAAGCTTAATCATTTTACGTTTGCTATAATTAAAAAATTAAAGGCTGTTTACATTGTGTGAGAATAGACCAACGACAACGATGAATACGGCTCAGTACTTTCCAACATCTGGAACACGTTTATTACAACTTACCTTGTCAGCATAGCAGAACTTTGCCACTTTATGGGAGTGATTGAACGGCTATGAAAAGAAACAAAGAAGGTCAGTGAGGACAGAATATTCTCTCTCTCCTTCTGTGTGACTGCTGATCTTTCCTGTTTTAGTTTTTTATTCCATAACCCGCTGACACGCCAGCACCGGGTCCCTGAACCCATCGGTCCCCCTTGTGGGCCCAAGGTCCCCAGCTTTAGCGGTAGAAGACGTTGCCAGCAGGGGGGGGCGGATCTGTTGACTCACAGAAAGCTGATATCTGACGTCCTTGGTCCACACGTGTTCGTCTCCGACCACGCACGGGATCTCCTCCGTCGTCCCCTTCAGACCGGCCAGGGCCTGAGAACACACGCCACAGGTTGTTGTGTTAACTTTGTGAAGAGTGCGTCTTTTGTTTCGGGCGAACGCGTGCGACGCCTCCAAACCTTCAGCAGCGCTTTTCTTTCGGCGCTGCCCTCTGCGAACCCGAGGATCGGCTCGTTCTTCACCTCCACCGCTGCCCGAGGGAACGTTTTGAACCTCCGAGAAAAAGGAGACGACAACCATCAACAGACTGAATCGAGTAGAAACAGGTCTGTGGTTTCTCCACAGTTTTAAACAGCTGTTCTTTTAGTAGATTGAGCTCCTGGTTTGACACAATTACATGAAATGAGTCAAATCGGCTTTGAGTCCTTTTCTGCTTCTCTGACAACATTTACTGGAATTCAATTCGCTGGTTTTCGTCTCACAAAACTGGATTTTGTGCTTTTCTTCTCATCTTCATGGATACCAGAACAAATATATTTCTGTGTACCGAGTTGTGTGATATGTTGAGTTAGTCAGACAACACAATGGATTTAAAAAGATGTGTAGTTGGACTTTACTGAGACTGTTTGACTCCAGTTTACCGCCTGTTTTCTCTTTCGTGTATGATTAACTAACGCGTGTGAACCTTCTGAACTGAAGGTCAGAGGAGGTCCTCATGCAGACGATGTTCCCTGCAACTAAAACCCGGATCTCTGCAGCCTGGCGGCCGAGGGAGGAAGAGGAGGATGAGGAGGAGCAGCAGAATATGAAGTGTTTGTTCAGGCAGAGCTTCAACTGAAACAAAGCGTCGCCACATCAAATCCCAGAAACACGGAGGATTAAAAACCAGTATATCACGCAGACGCGTTACGTCACATTAGCGGCTTTGACAACAAAAATAGAGCAAATAGATTGTTAGAAATGAACTGCTCTCCTCTTAAGGTGGCTACTTTAGAGCTAAAGTAAAGTAGCCACTTTAGCTACTTTGACATTAGCTGCCTCCCACCGGAGCGCTCACGGATTAAAGACTATTGTTACATAACGTGAACTAAAACTAAACCAAGCCTTCTCACACTGCGCCTCGAAGGCGTTAATCCGCGTGTTTGGGAAGTAGGAAGTTTCGTGAGTGTTTAGGGAACAGTCGCGTGCTACAAGTTTAGCTTTAAGCTAGCTGTCATCGGGTCGCTGCCGAGGCGAAGGAGTCTCGTGTGTCGGTGCCTACCCCCTCAAAGACCGGCTCACAGCCGCCCTCCCGCGCAGCATCTTTCTCCCCAACGTCAAAACAAACGTAGAGGCGCAGGCGAGTGGAAGCAGCCCGGGGTAAACCTGATCAGGGATCGATTCCCGGACTGATACAGGTCACACTGTACCAACCACCGAGTTACCAAGGTGTAAAAATACAACTTCTCCGAAGACGACTGCATGTCCCGCCCTCCTCTGCCTCTGATTGGCTACTACACACCGCCTTTGTTGAATCGATTGGATAGGTTTGGGCAAAGGGAATGAGATTGGCTAATATTACTAGAGTGAGCCAATCAGAGTGGGAGTAGGGCGGGCCGAGTGGATCGTGTTATATTATAGAAACACTACTGGATGAAAAGTTTATATTTAAATGCAATATTCCCTCTAACTGTTATCCAATTAATTTAGTTGATAGTTTCATCGATTAACGAACATGTGAGATTATTTTAGGGAAAATGTACAGTAACTTTTAGGAAAAGACGTCGTCTTCCAGGGGCGAGTCCTGACTGGCCAATCAGAGGACAAGTAAAACGCCCTCAGCCAATCACAGGCCACGCGTTAAAGGTCCACTTCCGAACGGCCTCTTGAACTTTCGCTCTCGTCTCCACTGACTTCACTCATCTCTCTTCTGCATCCTCTCAGCAGGGACCTGGTTAATGCGTTCCGACATTGGGACCAGCAGTCCGCATAGGAGAAGAACTTTGTAGAAGCAACCAATAATGAATGGTAAAGGGTACCTCTCATTTTTATGCCTTATTATTATTATACTTATAATGATCAATATTTGTTTATTCCTCAGGGTTTTGTTCTTGTTTTTTATATATATCTGTATTTTTAAGTCATGGAGCCAATAATGATCTGTCGTGACAAAGAATGACCATCAGAATGAGTCGAAAATGTCTGACAGAAAGATATTTCGTCACAGCTCTGATCTCAAGATACATTCTTGATATATATTATATACATAATGTATTCAAGAAAAACATGTGTAACATGTGGTGGAAATTTGTGGATAATGTCCTTGTGAGAAATAAAAAAATGTCTTTAATACAAACTGGCATATAGAAACCATCAACCATCATGTTTTGACAGACGGAAGGAAAGACAACAAACACGCGGGTTCCAGCTGTGAACACACAGTGTCCTAGTTTAGCTCAGAGTTCCGCGTGCACGAGATCAATTCTCCCCCAACATAAATTATAACCCACTCTTCAGTTTTCCTTGCAAGCTGGCTTGGTTGGGAATGTTCACAGCGAGAAGACAACGTCCCTGTGACTGCCATGAACTGCACGTGCAGTAGGAAGCACTTACTGGTATTTTAAATTATATTGCTTACATACAAGTCATATATATTCTATTAATTCTTCTACTAGTATGATCACAAACCTACATGCACAAAGGTGCAGAAAGACATTGATAAGTGTTTGTTACACTTCTTTCCAATCTACAGAGAATTGAAATACACAAACAAGGACACAATTCAAAGCTGAAAAACAATAGTTTTATTCATATAGGAATCCATGTATTTATTAGATGATTTATTAGTTCAACTTTTCATAATCAGAGATTGGGCCAAAATATACTGGTGGGCTATTCGATACATTTGCACTACAAGTTTTCAACAGCAGACGTCATCATAGAGTTTGCGATGCATTGAATGAATGAACCTTTTTCCAATACGATTGGCTGGAAAGCTTCACTGGTTCAGAAAGCTTCACTTTATCACACTGATCTTCAGAGGTGAGATCTTCACTTTATGTCCTGTGCCAATGAATGGAAACATCCTCTCAGTGAAGGTGTGTGTGAAGGTGTGTATGTGTGTGTTAGCATCAGGATCAAAGAAACGCAGCTTCCCTCTGTTCCAGTCCAGATGCACTCTGATCCTCTGAGGCTTCTTCTTCACAGAGAGAACAGTGGCTAGAGCTGGTGGTGACCATGCACGGTATTTATCTTTACAGAACCCTATTCCCAATATCCCAGACAGTACGGTTCCTTTCCTCTGGACAGACTCTGCTGACACACCCAGATACCAGCCTCTACCGTCTCCTACTTCAACATCCCAGCTGTGAGTCCCTGAGTTAAATCCCCCAGAGCCCAGAACATACCAGCGTTCCTCAAACCTCTCTGGATTATCAGGAAGCTTCTGTATCTCTCCTCCTCTCACGCTGGTCAGATCTTCAGACAGGATGAGTCCTGGATGAGCAGTGTTTGGGTCCAGAACCACAGGAGTGTAGGAGACCATCTCCTTCATCTTGCTCCAGATGTTGTAGGTCAGGTTGCCCAGGTGTTTGGCCTGGTCTATCAGAACTCCTGATGGCAGCTGGTGGTCCTCCGGCAGGGGGCGCTGCTGGACTCTTTCCACTGCAGCCTTGTAGTGGTTCAGGAAGGAGACGTCTTCAGCTCTCAGCTGCTCCTCTGTGGCTCTGACTGTGTCTGAAAGAGCTGCTATCTCTCTGCTCAGAGGCTCCATCTTCTCCTCCATCATCTGACTCTTCTGCTCCTCTTCCTCCCTCAGAGCAGAGATCCTGGCCTCCTCTTCCTCCTTTAGAAACCGGTGAAGCTTCTTAAACTGATCCTGAATCAGCCTCTCTGTGTCTCGGGCCTGGACCTTCATGTGTGCTGCTGTTTGATCACACGTCACTTTAACTTGTTCAAGGAGCTTTAACTTCTCCTTTAAGGCCTCCAGAGGTTCCTGAAGGTTCTTCTTGTGTTCTACAGCAGCTTCATCGATGGGTCTGAATCTGTGGTTGGTGTGTTTCTGTGAATCTCTGCAGACGAGACACACTGGCTGCAGATGGTCCAGACAGAAGAGTCTGAGCTTCTCAGAGTGCAGACTGCAGAGAGTCTCTGAAGCTCTCTCCAGTAAGAAGGCCTCACACAGGTTCTTTAACACCAGGTTACAAGGTGGATGTGACCCTGAAGATGTTGTCCTACAAACTGGACACTCCTGAGCTTGTTTCTCTCTCCACCAGCTCTTCAGACAGACTTTACAGAAGCTGTGGCTACATGACAGAACAACAGGGTTCTTGAAGACTTCATGACAGACCGGACAGAGGAGCTCCTCCTCGGATCTGGAAGCCATTTGGTCTGTGAATCTGAAAGCACAGCAGACATCTCGTTAAAACAGGGAGTCAGTTTTGTTGCTGCATGAAGGTCCCTCAGTTACTTCCACCGTGAGTCCTTCAGTCTGTGTACCTTTTGATAGTTTTTTTTACCGTTTAACCGATAAAACGGAAATACCAGAATTTTCCCGTTTTAAACCAAAAACAAGAAAGCGGAAATGGGCGGCCATTATCCCGTTTTTGTCGTCAAAACCAACAAAAAAAAGGTATTTTTCGTAAAACCCCTCTTGGTTTTTATAAAACTACTCTATAAAACGAAACTAAGCTAAACCGGAAGTATGTACAATTTCACAGTAAAAGTCAACGCAGTGACAAACAGAGGAACTGGGAAGCCATTTTCCCGTCATTGTTGTCAACATTACATTGTGATCAACAAATAATCCCTCTTCGTTAGAGATATGTTTGGTTCTAAAATTAAATAAATATAGCAAGATATACAACAATGGTTGCAAATATGCCCTAAACATAAAATAAAATAGCAACAACACAATACGTGGAAATAAATATCCGAGCCAACAGCAACGAATCTGCGACCAAAAACCACTTTGATTAAACTATATTATTAACTATATTGTATTAAACAGTGCACCGATTAATGAGTATTGCTGTGTACATGGATGACTGAAAGTACATCTGGGTGTAGTCACCTACTGGTGCTAACACCTCCCGTAGGACCAGGATTATTTATTATATTGATGAATTAACTTTTCTCCTAATGTTACCCTAGCATACCAACGTCCCATCGCGACTCTTACTGTGAAAAGTTACACTTCCGGTTTAGCAGCTACGCCTTTCGTTTTATCGTTTTTTGGTTCTAAACGAAAAAAAACGGCCACCCACTTCCGTTTTTGATTTAGAACGAAAAAACGCGAAAGCAGTGGCACTTACGTATTTTCGTTTTATGGTTTTCACGGTAAAAGGAACTATCAAAAAGTGCACGGACCGTTTCCCCGTTAAAACGAAACAACGATTGGAATTTCAGTGTAATCGTTTAAACTTTTTGTAATGAATCGTACCGCGAGTCTCTCCTCCCGGAGAACCGAACAAGGAGCCTGTCCCGCACGCTGTCCCCCGCGCTGTGTCTCACAGCCCGCATACGTCACTTCCGCTGCGAATCGGCTACAACTCGCCTGTCCCAATCCGTCGGCTGCTCCAGCATATCCCAGCATGCAGCGCGGCACATCACTAATTCAGGCGGGTCGACAGCGCGGAAGAGTTCACTTTGAAATGCAACGTTAAGTAATAGAATACACTCGAATATCTACCGATAGGAATGTTATAATATTTAACATCACACGTTAGTTTAGGACATCGCTTAAGTCACGTGACGTTGGTAACCGATGTTTGTGTTTTTAAATACACATATGACGCTAGAACAAACTGCTCCATGTTATAACGTTACCCAGCGAGTATTGATTTTGATTGAAGAGACGTTGAAAATTGGTTTAAAAGTGAAAAAACGTTCACATTTAGACCACATTTCAGCGTGATTTTTCATACGGCGACGCTCGGGAGCTCTGTGCTAATCTTTCATCCTCTTCTTTGTGCCATATATCTTTTATTGTAGAGGTTTAAAAAGAAACTACGTCCACACGTGTAAGTTTACCACCACCAGTTTACGATATCATGAATAACGTTAAAAAACGGGTCCAAACGTGAACGTCTTTTCGACGTTTATGATTGTGATCAATCCACGTGATGTTTAGGGCTCATTTGCTACCATAGTTAGATGTTAGTATACATCTTGTAATGTCATGTATTTATTACTTCCATCATGAATCCATAAAGACCTTTCATTCTTTTATGAGTGTTTTGGGAGGTTCTGCGCACGCACAATGATCTCATTGTAGAAGGACCGCCACGTTCTTTACCCTGAGGCACATACACGTCACAGACTTCACATCCCCTTTCTCCCCTCTGGACTTCTTGCAATAGAACACAAATAGACTTTTCCCCACAACGTGCATTGTGCTGGTTTTCACGGCCTTTGAGCCACATTACACGTTCATCTGGTAATAACATTAACTTAGAAACATTAACAGAAACAAATGTTTCTTGTTAATGAATCAAGCTATTTTTCTCTTCCAGTTGTTGGACTCAACATCAGCCCGTTTCCTCGGCGCTGATAGAGTGCAGCTTAGTGAACTAAGTAAATGGACTTAGTTCACTAAGCTGCACTAGATCATGTGCAGGGCTCGACATTAACATTTTTGCTCACCTGCCACTGTGGTTTTAACTAGACACTCAGCAATTTCACCCACCACACTTTTTTGGGGGGGGGATTTAGTTTAATTAAAGTCGACTACGGTTTGCTACAACTTGAAGACTTGAACTAGATTTCCAATCCTTTCAAATGTAAATGACCATCGTAAACATCCAAATCAAGACTACATAGAATGTATACAGTCACCTGTACATATAAATCTCCTTTATATGAAAACACAAGACAAAGACAAAACGAGTAGCTCATTGCGTAAAACCGGTGCAGCTACTTCGTTGTCTTTGTCCGTTTAGTCGCTTGTGGCCAGTGGAAACTTCGTGGTCCTTTATTGTTTGAGCGAACCTCCTGCAGGTGGACCGACCGCCTCCACCGTCACGCGCGCTCGCGCGTCTACGTTGCTTAGTAACGCGCGTACGGTGGCCGAGATTTTTACTTTTCAATCCAACATGTCTTCTGTCCGGAGTTTCCTCATCTTTGAACACACTAGCCCGGCAGATGATCGCGTCACATTTCTAGCGTACAAACTTTCTATTGCGTTGACCTTTACTCTGAAAATCTACGTGCCGTCGTTTCCGGTCTTCGCCTTAAAACGATGGTAATTGTTCAAACAAGTTTTGTCGTGAAGGTAAATCTTACCGCGTGTCCGCCCGAGAGTCTGTCCTCCCTGAGAACTGTGGTTTCCTCCTTCTTCTTCTTCTTCTTCTTCTTCTTCTTTTTATGGCGGTTGGCAAACAACTTTCGGGTGCATTACCGCCACCCACTAATCTGGAGTGTGGATTTACGGAAATTAAACCTCTACTAGAACTAAACCAAATCAAACCAAATCAAAACAAAACAAAAAAATTCTCAAATTCAATTCATTAGTCTTGTATTCTCTAAATATGCCAACAGCAGTTCCCAACACTTGTCCCAAAGCCCTTCTTCAGTACATCGCTTATATTTGCCTCTCCCAGCTCTCTGAGCCCCTTTCTCAGGACTTCTCCCTCTGCCTCGTACCTCTGACATGCCATCAAAACCTGGTCCACAGTTTCCTCTTCTTGACAGTATTCGCACCTTCCATTTCGATGTTTCCCAACCACATAGAGGGAACTGTTAAGACCAGTATGGCCATTTCTTAGCCGTGTCATTACCCTCTCCTCTTTTCAATTTCGTCCACCAGCTACACTCCGAACCAATGGTTTGTTTTTAACAGATACTTCCCTTTGCTCCCTTTGTTCCATTCATTCTGCCATATCGTTAATCACCCCTTTAGCTTCTGCCTTACTCATCTTTATATCGACTATATTTCTCCCGCTCTTCAGCGCCCTTTTTGCTGCTTTGGACCACTGACACGTGCGCAGATACTACACGCTACTCTGAAGCTGTTATTTTAGTTGCAGAGAGACAAACCCTGTGAGAGGCAACACTACTTTGGCTTCATACCATTAGAATCATACTCTGGTGGGTCGATGACGTGGAACGGACCTGCTCATAAAACCTCCATCTTATTTACTTATTGGTGGAGCTCACCTCTTCTCCCCGGTCTGGATGAGTGACCCTGAGGCAGCTTCCAGCACTCTGACCACAGAGCTGATGCTAATTCTACATTCTACACTAGTTCTACATTCTACACTAATTCTACATTCTACACTAATTCTACATCCTACACTAATTCTACATTCTACACTAATTCTACACTAATTCCACATCCTACACTAATTCTACATCCTACACTAATTCTACATTCTACACTAATTCTACACTAATTCTACATTCTACATTAATTCCACATCCTACACTAAGTCTACATTCTACACTAATTCGACATCCTACACTAGTTCCACATTCTACACTAGTTCCACATTCTACACTAGTTCCACATTCTACACTAGTTCTACATTCTACACTAGTTCCACATACTACACTAATTCCACATTCTACACTAGTTCTACATTCTACACTAATTCTACATTCTACACTAATTCTACATCCTACACTAATTCTACATTCTACATTAATTCCACATCCTACATTAATTCCACATCCTACACTAATTCTACATTCTACACTAATTCTACATCCTACACTAATTCTACATCCTACAGTAATTCTACATCCTACACTAATTCCACATTCTACACTAATTCTACATCCTACACTAATTCTACATTCTGCACTAATTCTACATCCTACACTAAATCTACATCACTAAATCTACATCCTACACTAATTCTACATTCTAAACTAGTTCTACATTCTACACCAATTCTACATCCTACACTAATTCTACATCCTACACTAATTCTACATTCTACACTAATTCTACATTCTACACTAGTTCTACATTCTACACTAGTTCTACATCCTACACTAATTCAACATTCTACACTAATTCAACATTCTACACTAATTCTACATCCTACACTAATTCTACATCCTACACTAATTATACATTCTACACTAATTCTACAGTCTACACTAATTCTACAGTCTACACTAGTTCTACATTCTACACTAGTTCTACATTCTACACTAGTTCTACATTCTACACTAATTCTACACTAATTCTACATCCTACACTAAATCTACATCCTACACTAAATCTACATCCTACACTAATTCTACATTCTAAACTAATTCTACATCCTACACTAATTCTACATTCTACACTAATTCTACATCCTACACTAATTCTACACTAATTCTACATCCTACACTAGTTCTACATTCTACACTAATTCTACATTCTACATTCTACACTAATTCTACATTCTACACGAATTCTACATTCTACACGAATTCTACATTCTACACTAATTCTACATCCTACACTAATTCTACATCCTACACTAATTCTACATCCTACACTAATTCTACATTCTACACTAATTCTACATTCCACACTAATTCTACATTCTACACTAATATTACATCCTACACTAATTCTACATTCTACACTAATTCTATATCCTACACTAATTCTACACTAATTCTACTTCCTACACTCATTCTACATTCTACACTAAGTCTACATTCTACACTAATTCTACATTCTACACTAATTCTACATCCTACACTAATTCTACATCCTACACTTATTCTACATCCTACACTAATTCTACATTCTACACTAATTCTACTTCCTACACTAATTCTACTTCCTACACTAATTCTACATCCTACACTAATTCTACATTCCACACTAATTCTACATTCTAAATTCTACATCCTACACTAATTCTACATTCTACACTAATATTACATCCTACACTAATTCTACATTCTACACTAATTCTACATCCTACACTAATTCTACACTAATTCTACTTCCTACACTCATTCTACATTCTACACTAATTCTACATTCTACACTAATTCTACATCCTACACTAATTCTACATCCTACACTAATTCTACATCCTACACTAATTCTACATTCTACACTAATTCTACTTCCTACACTAATTCTACATCCTACACTAATTCTACATTCTACACTAATTCTACATTCTAAACTAATTCTACATCCTACACTAATTCTACATTCTACACTAATTCCACATTCTACACTAATTCTACATCCTACACTAATTCTACACTAATTCTACTTCCTACACTCATTCTACATTCCACACTAATTCTACATTCCACACTAATTCTACATCCTACACTAATTCTACATCCTACACTAATTCTACATCCTACACTAATTCTACATTCTACACTAATTCTACATCCTACACTAATTCTAGTCTACACTAATTCTAGTCTACACTAATTCTAGTCTACACTAGTTCTACATTCTACACTAATTCCACATCCTACACTAGTTCTACATTCTACACTAGTTCTACATCCTACACTAATTCTACATCCTACACTAATTCTACACTAATTCTACATCCTACACTAAATCTACATCCTACACTAAATCCTACACTAATTCTACATTCTACACTAATTCTACATCCTACACTAATTCTACATTCTACACTCCACACTAATTGTACATTCTAAACTAATTCTACATCCTACACTAATTCTACACTAATATTACATCCTACACTAATTCTACATTCTACACTAATTCTACATCCTACACTAATTCTACACTAATTCTACTTCCTACACTCATTCTACATCCTACAGTAATTCTACATTCTACACTAATTCTACATCCTACACTAATTCTACATCCTACACTAATTCTACATCCTACACTAATTCTACATTCTACACTAATTCTACATCCCACACTAATTCTACATCCTACACTAATTCTACATCCTACACTCATTCTACATTCCACACTAATTCTACATCCTACACTAATTCTACATTCTACACTAATTCTACATTCTACACTAATTCTACATTCCACACTAATTCTACATCCTACACTAATTCTACATCCTACACTAATTCTACATTCTACACTAATTCTACATTCTACACTAATTCCACATTCTACACTAATTCCACATTCTACACTAATTCTACATTCTACACTAATTCTACATCCTACACTAATTCTACATTCTACATTAATTCCACATCCTACATTAATTCCACATCCTACACTAATTCTACATTCTACACTAATTCTACATCCTACACTAATTCTACATCCTACAGTAATTCTACATCCTACACTAATTCCACATTCTACACTAATTCTACATCCTACACTAATTCTACATTCTGCACTAATTCTACATCCTACACTAAATCTACATCACTAAATCTACATCCTACACTAATTCTACATTCTAAACTAGTTCTACATTCTACACCAATTCTACATCCTACACTAATTCTACATCCTACACTAATTCTACATTCTACACTAATTCTACATTCTACACTAGTTCTACATTCTACACTAGTTCTACATCCTACACTAATTCAACATTCTACACTAATTCAACATCCTACACTAATTCTACATCCTACACTAATTCAACATCCTACACTAATTCTACATCCTACACTAATTCTACATTCTACACTAATTCTACATTCTACACTAGTTCTACATCCTACACTAATTCAACATCCTACACTAATTCTACATCCTACACTAGTTCTACATTCTACACTAGTTCTACATTCTACACTAGTTCTACATTCTACACTAATTCTACACTAATTCTACATCCTACACTAAATCTACATCCTACACTAAATCTACATCCTACACTAATTCTACATTCTAAACTAATTCTACATCCTACACTAATTCTACATTCTACACTAATTCTACATCCTACACTAATTCTACACTAATTCTACATCCTACACTAGTTCTACATTCTACACTAATTCTACATTCTACACTAATTCTACATTCTACACGAATTCTACATTCTACACTAATTCTACATCCTACACTAATTCTACATCCTACACTAATTCTACATCCTACACTAATTCTACATTCTACACTAATTCTACATTCCACACTAATTCTACATTCTACACTAATATTACATCCTACACTAATTCTACATTCTACACTAATTCTATATCCTACACTAATTCTACACTAATTCTACTTCCTACACTCATTCTACATTCTACACTAAGTCTACATTCTACACTAATTCTACATTCTACACTAATTCTACATCCTACACTTATTCTACATCCTACACTAATTCTACATCCTACACTAATTCTACATTCTACACTAATTCTACTTCCTACACTAATTCTACTTCCTACACTAATTCTACATCCTACACTAATTCTACATTCCACACTAATTCTACATTCTAAATTCTACATCCTACACTAATTCTACATTCTACACTAATATTACATCCTACACTAATTCTACATTCTACACTAATTCTACATCCTACACTAATTCTACACTAATTCTACTTCCTACACTCATTCTACATTCTACACTAATTCTACATTCTACACTAATTCTACATCCTACACTAATTCTACATCCTACACTAATTCTACATTCTACACTAATTCTACTTCCTACACTAATTCTACATCCTACACTAATTCTACATTCTACACTAATTCTACATTCTAAACTAATTCTACATCCTACACTAATTCTACATTCTACACTAATTCCACATTCTACACTAATTCTACATCCTACACTAATTCTACACTAATTCTACTTCCTACACTCATTCTACATTCCACACTAATTCTACATCCTACACTCATTCTACATTCCACACTAATTCTACATCCTACACTAATTCTACATCCTACACTAATTCTACATTCTACACTAATTCTACATCCTACACTAATTCTAGTCTACACTAATTCTAGTCTACACTAGTTCTACATTCTACACTAATTCCACATCCTACACTAGTTCTACATTCTACACTAGTTCTACATCCTACACTAATTCTACATCCTACACTAATTCTACACTAATTCTACATCCTACACTAAATCTACATCCTACACTAAATCCTACACTAATTCTACATTCTACACTAATTCTACATCCTACACTAATTCTACATTCTACACTCCACACTAATTGTACATTCTAAACTAATTCTACATCCTACACTAATTCTACACTAATATTACATCCTACACTAATTCTACATTCTACACTAATTCTACATCCTACACTAATTCTACACTAATTCTACTTCCTACACTCATTCTACATCCTACAGTAATTCTACATTCTACACTAATTCTACATCCTACACTAATTCTACATCCTACACTAATTCTACATCCTACACTAATTCTACATCCTACACTAATTCTACATTCTACACTAATTCTACATTCCACACTAATTCTACATTCCACACTAATTCTACATCCCACACTAATTCTACATCCTACACTAATTCTACATCCTACACTCATTCTACATCCTACACTAATTCTACATTCTACACTAATTCTACATTCTACACTAATTCTACATCCTACACTAATTCTACATCCTACACTAATTCTACATCCTACACTAATTCTACATTCTACACTAATTCCACATTCTACACTAATTCCACATTCTACACTAGTTCTACATTCTACACTAGTTCTACATTCTACACTAATTCAACATTCTACAGTAATTCTACCAACAAAAAAACGGCAGTTCCACACTAACCCCCCCCGGTTGAACCCACTCTCCTACCCCCCCTCAGCCGGACCATTTGCCCGACTACTGCACCCCCCCCCCCCCCCCCGAAGATGTAAACCTACGGGAAACGCTGCATCATCTTGCTTTAGTGTTCTGCAGCTTTGATGATACGAAGGAGGAAGAAGCTTCTGCTGAAAGAGCAACTGGAGCTTCAAACATCTGTAGGAGGTGAGTCAGTCAGGAAGGAAGAACACTACTCATCACTCAATGGTATACGAGTGTGGAACACATTAAATACAATATAGTCTAATACATTACTATTACAATGGACACGTGCAGTTATTGATACATCTGTATTGTTATAATAAAACATGTACTTACATTTAAAATCATATGATACAGATAAAAGAGGCAAACTGAACCAACGTGAAGATGAGAACCACTGAGTTCAAATAGAACACACACTCTTTGTTATGGATGAACGACTCACTGCGAGCTGTTAATGAAGATTATTATATAAGATTATTGAATCGAGCTGCTTCAACAAAAGTGTCATCAAAATGAAGACGTTGTAATAAAGTTTAAAGATAGAAACAAAAATAACGTTTTCAAACTTAATAACAAACATTTAAACAAATCAAAAATAATTAATAATTAAGATAAACTTTACTTTTGGTTAATTAAACAGAATAACTGGAGCAGCTCGACATGTTAAAAAGAAACATCATGAAAACATTTATGATCTTCATCTCTATCTGCTCTGTTCCAAAGTCACACAGACCTTCAGAGGTGAGATCTTCACTTTATCTACTGTGAGAATGAATGGAAACATCCTCTCAGTGAAGGTGTGTGTGAAGGTGTGTATGTGTGTGTTAGTATCAGGATCAGAGAAACGCAGCTTCCCTCCGTTCCAGTCCAGATGCACTCTGATCCTCTGAGCCTTCGTCTGCACAGAGAGAACAGTGGGTGGAGCTGATGGTGACCATGCTGAGTATTTATCTTTACAGAACCCTATTATCAATATCCCAGACTGTAAGCGTCCTTTCCTCTGGTCAGACTCTGCTGACACACCCACAATCCAGCCTCTACCGTCTCCTACTTCAACATCCCAGCTGTGAGTCCCTGAGTTAAATCCCTCAGAGCCCAGAACAAAACAGCGTTCATCAAACCTCTCTGGATTATCAGGAAGCTTCTGTATCTCTCCTCGTCTCACGCTGGTCAGATCTTCAGACAGGATGAGTTCTGGATGAGCAGTGTTTGGGTCCAGAACCACAGGAGTGTAGGAGACCATCTCCTTCATCTTGCTCCAGATGTTGTAGGTCAGGTTGCCCAGGTGTTTGGCCTGGTCTATCAGAGCTCCTGATGGCAGCTGGTGGTCCTCCAGCAGGGGGCGCTGCTGGACTCTTTCCACTGCAGCCTTGTAGTGGTTCAGGAAGGAGACGTCTTCAGCTCTCAGCTGCTCCTCTGTGGCTCTGACTGTGTCTGAAAGAGCTGCTATCTCTCTGCTCAGAGGCTCCATCTTCTCCTCCATCATCTGACTCTTCTGCTCCTCTTCCTCCCTCAGAGCGGAGATCCTGGCCTCCTCTTCCTCCTTTAGAAACCGGTGAAGCTTATTAAACTGATCCTGAATCAGCCTCTCTGTGTCTCGGGCCTGGACCTTCATGTATGCTGCTGTTTGATCACACGTCACTTTAACTTGTTCAAGGAGCTTTAACTTCTCCTTTAAGGCCTCCAGAGGTTCCTGAAGGTTCTTCTTGTGTTCTACAGCAGCTTCATCGATGGGTCTGAATCTGTGGTTGGTGTGTTTCTGTGAATCTCTGCAGACGACACACACTGGCTGCAGATGGTCCAGACAGAAGAGTCTGAGCTTCTCAGAGTGCAGACTGCAGAGAGTCTCTGAAGCTCTCTCCAGTAAGAAGGCCTCACACAGGTTCTTTAACACCAGGTTACAAGGTGGATGTGACCCTGAAGATGTTGTCCTACAAACTGGACACTCCTGAGCTTGTTTCTCTCTCCACCAGCTCTTCAGACAGACTTTACAGAAGCTGTGGCTACATGACAGAACAACAGGGTTCTTGAAGACTTCATGACAGACCGGACAGAGGAGCTCCTCCTCGGATCTGGAAGCCATTTGGTCTGTGAATCTGAAAGCACAGCAGACATCTCGTTAAAACAGGGAGTCAGTTTTGTTGCTGCATGAAGGTCCCTCAGTTACTTCCACCGTGAGTCCTTCAGTCTGTGTACCTTTTGATAGTTTGTTTTACCGTTTAACCGATAAAACGGAAATACCAGAATTTTCCCGTTTTAAACCAAAAACAAGAAAGCGGAAATGGGCGGCCATTATCCCGTTTTTGTTGTCAAAACCAACAAAAAAAGGTATTTTTCGTAAAACCCCTCTTGGTTTTTATAAAACTACTCTATAAAACGAAACTAAGCTAAACCGGAAGTATGTACAATTTCACAGTAAAAGTCAACGCAGTGACAAACAGAGGAACTGGGAAGCCATTTTCCCGTCATTGTTGTCAACATTACATTGTGATCAACAAATAATCCCTCTTCGTTAGAGATATGTTTGGTACTAAAATTAAATAAATATAGCAAGATATACAACAATGGTTGCAAATATGCCCTAAACATAAAATAAAATAGCAACAACACAATACGTGGAAATAAATATCCGAGCCAACAGCAACGAATCTGCGACCAAAAACCACTTTGATTAAACTATATTATTAACTATATTGTATTAAACAGTGCACCGATTAATGAGTATTGCTGTGTACATGGATGACTGAAAGTACATCTGGGTGTAGTCACCTACTGGTGCTAACACCTCCCGTAGGACCAGGATTATTTATTATATTGATGAATTAACTTTTCTCCTAATGTTACCCTAGCATACCAACGTCCCATCGCGACTCTTACTGTGAAAAGTTACACTTCCGGTTTAGCAGCTACGCCTTTCGTTTTATCGTTTTTTGGTTCTAAACGAAAAAAAACGGCCACCCACTTCCGTTTTTGATTTAGAACGAAAAAACGCGAAAGCAGTGGCACTTACGTATTTTCGTTTTATGGTTTTCACGGTAAAAGGAACTATCAAAAAGTGCACGGACCGTTTCCCCGTTAAAACGAAACAACGATTGGAATTTCAGTGTAATCGTTTAAACTTTTTGTAATGAATCGTACCGCGAGTCTCTCCTCCCGGAGAACCGAACAAGGAGCCTGTCCCGCACGCTGTCCCCCGCGCTGTGTCTCACAGCCCGCATACGTCACTTCCGCTGCGAATCGGCTACAACTCGCCTGTCCCAATCCGTCGGCTGCTCCAGCATATCCCAGCATGCAGCGCGGCACATCACTAATTCAGGCGGGTCGACAGCGCGGAAGAGTTCACTTTGAAATGCAACGTTAAGTAATAGAATACACTCGAATATCTACCGATAGGAATGTTATAATATTTAACATCACACGTTAGTTTAGGACATCGCTTAAGTCACGTGACGTTGGTAACCGATGTTTGTGTTTTTAAATACACATATGACGCTAGAACAAACTGCTCCATGTTATAACGTTACCCAGCGAGTATTGATTTTGATTGAAGAGACGTTGAAAATTGGTTTAAAAGTGAAAAAACGTTCACATTTAGACCACATTTCAGCGTGATTTTTCATACGGCGACGCTCGGGAGCTCTGTGCTAATCTTTCATCCTCTTCTTTGTGCCATATATCTTTTATTGTAGAGGTTTAAAAAGAAACTACGTCCACACGTGTAAGTTCACCACCACCAGTTTACGATATTATGAATAACGTTAAAAAACGGGTCCAAACGTGAACGTCTTTTCGACGTTTATGATTGTGATCAATCCACGTGATGTTTAGGGCTCATTTGCTACCATAGTTAGATGTTAGTATACATCTTGTAATGTCATGTATTTATTACTTCCATCATGAATCCATAAAGACCTTTCATTCTTTTATGAGTGTTTTGGGAGGTTCTGCGCACGCACAATGATCTCATTGTAGAAGGACCGCCACGTTCTTTACCCTGAGGCACATACACGTCACAGACTTCACATCCCCTTTCTCCCCTCTGGACTTCTTGCAATAGAACACAAATAGACTTTTCCCCACAACGTGCATTGTGCTGGTTTTCACGGCCTTTGAGCCACATTACACGTTCATCTGGTAATAACATTAACTTCGAAACATTAACTTAGAAACAAATGTTTCTTGTTAATGAATCAAGCTATTTTTCTCTTCCAGTTGTTGGACTCAACATCAGCCCGTTTCCTCGGCGCTGATAGAGTGCAGCTTAGTGAACTAAGTAAATGGACTTAGTTCACTAAGCTGCACTAGATCATGTGCAGGGCTCGACATTAACATTTTTGCTCACCTGCCACTGTGGTTTTAACTAGACACTCAGCAATTTCACCCACCACACTTTTTTGGGGGGGGGATTTAGTTTAATTAAAGTCGACTACGGTTTGCTACAACTTGAAGACTTGAACTAGATTTCCAATCCTTTCAAATGTAAATGACCATCGTAAACATCCAAATCAAGACTACATAGAATGTATACAGTCACCTGTACATATAAATCTCCTTTATATGAAAACACAAGACAAAGACAAAACGAGTAGCTCATTGCGTAAAACCGGTGCAGCTACTTCGTTGTCTTTGTCCGTTTAGTCGCTTGTGGCCAGTGGAAACTTCGTGGTCCTTTATTGTTTGAGCGAACCTCCTGCAGGTGGACCGACCGCCTCCACCGTCACGCGCGCTCGCGCGTCTACGTTGCTTAGTAACGCGCGTACGGTGGCCGAGATTTTTACTTTTCAATCCAACATGTCTTCTGTCCGGAGTTTCCTCATCTTTGAACACACTAGCCCGGCAGATGATCGCGTCACATTTCTAGCGTACAAACTTTCTATTGCGTTGACCTTTACTCTGAAAATCTACGTGCCGTCGTTTCCGGTCTTCGCCTTAAAACGATGGTAATTGTTCAAACAAGTTTTGTCGTGAAGGTAAATCTTACCGCGTGTCCGCCCGAGAGTCTGTCCTCCCTGAGAACTGTGGTTTCCTCCTTCTTCTTCTTCTTCTTCTTCTTCTTCTTTTTATGGCGGTTGGCAAACAACTTTCGGGTGCATTACCGCCACCCACTAATCTGGAGTGTGGATTTACGGAAATTAAACCTCTACTAGAACTAAACCAAATCAAACCAAATCAAAACAAAACAAAAAAATTCTCAAATTCAATTCATTAGTCTTGTATTCTCTAAATATGCCAACAGCAGTTCCCAACACTTGTCCCAAAGCCCTTCTTCAGTACATCGCTTATATTTGCCTCTCCCAGCTCTCTGAGCCCCTTTCTCAGGACTTCTCCCTCTGCCTCGTACCTCTGACATGCCATCAAAACCTGGTCCACAGTTTCCTCTTCTTGACAGTATTCGCACCTTCCATTTCGATGTTTCCCAACCACATAGAGGGAACTGTTAAGACCAGTATGGCCATTTCTTAGCCGTGTCATTACCCTCTCCTCTTTTCAATTTCGTCCACCAGCTACACTCCGAACCAATGGTTTGTTTTTAACAGATACTTCCCTTTGCTCCCTTTGTTCCATTCATTCTGCCATATCGTTAATCACCCCTTTAGCTTCTGCCTTACTCATCTTTATGTCGGTCGGGTGAGGTGGGGGGGGGCACCCTTACCAGATGCCCAAACCATCTCATCTGGCTCCTTTCCACTAGATACCTGAGCTTCTCACCTGTCTCTAAGGGAGGCCCCGCCCCCTCCTGAGGAAACACGTCCAGGCCTCTTGTTGGTGTGACCCAGTTCTTTGGGTCATGACCTTCCACTTCCTTCATGCAGGAAGGAAGAATGAGCAATAGGTCGAGGTCGCTGCCTTCCGGCTCATCTCTCTGTTCGTAGCATCGAATGTGCTCTGTCTGTTTGAAACAATAAAGAAAGGAACATTTTTACCAAAATGAACCTTAATCACAGTCAGTTCTGATAATCAGGTTTGTTTTTCCTTCAGGGGACAATATCTCTTTATCAATCTTTATTCTTCCCACAAAAAAACCTCTCAAAGAAAAGCTCCGGATGTGCGATATGTAGGCAACATATGTGTATGTTGGCTACTTGTGTTTCTTAGGGGGGGTGGGGGGGGGGCGTCATGGATTCCTGTTCAAAACTTATTTTCCCATGTTATCACATATTCTCCTGAGTGAGAGGGGTGGGGGGGTCTCTCAGTGTGTGTGTGTGTGTCTGTGTGTGTGTGTGTCTGTGTTTGGGGGGCCTAAATGTGTTCAATTGTCTTTGATTAACTAGATTAGATCTTTGTTTCTTTTAGTCTCAGTTTTGTCTGAACTGAGGCAGAACCCTCAAAAAGGTCTGAATGTGTATTTCAAAATAAACATTTAATCTGATTAAATATTAAAACAAACAACGAGCAGCCGTCTTCATTCTCCATGTGTCCTCTGATGGTCGTTGTTTAGTTGTTACCTGCATGAGAACTGACCTGGTGTCAGTGTTTATCTGCCCTTTTAGGAGCCCCTCATCAGGCTCTCTCTCCCTCTCCCTCTCTCTCTCTCTCTTTCTCTCTCTCTCTCTCTGCACATCTGCAGCAGTCTGATCCCATCAGACAGCAGGAAGGTTCCCAGGTAATAAAAAGAGGCAGATAATTGTTGCCCCCCCCCTCCCCCCCCCCCCTCACGCTGGGGGGGTGGGGAGTGTGGGAAAGCTAATCCTGCCCTGGACTCATGGCTTTGTGATGCTAAGTTGTGTCCTATAAATGGAGGAGGGGGCTCCTCGGGGTCCCATCACTGCTCTCAGACCTACCGATGGCTCCGAGCAGCAGAGACTCTCCCGTCTCACGGGCGTCCGCCGGAGACAGACACAAAGTAAGTCCTGCCTGTCCTCACTCAAGTCCTCTTGTGTTTGTCCTCTGTGGGATCTTCTAACCCAGCCCCCCCCCCCCCCCAACAGCTGAGGAAGCCGGCGGTGGAGAAGATGCGTAGAGATCGCATCAACAGCTGCATCGAGCAGCTCAAGGTGCTCCTGGAGGCGGACTTCCACAGGCGGGACCCCGACAACAAGCTGGAGAAGGCCGACGTCCTGGAGATGACGGTGGGCTTCCTGCGGCGGCATCTGACGCCGAGGGTCGAGCACACGGCGGCCCACGGCGACGGCTGCCCCCGCTGCTGGGAGGAGACGATGAGCCTCCTCTCCGCCGGCCCACCGGAGGGAGTGACGTCACCGCCGCCGCGCTTCTCCACGCAGGGTTGCGCGCGGGCCGCAGCGAAGCCGCCGCCGCCGCCGCCCGGTGCCGGCGGGCCGGTGTGGAGGCCCTGGTAGGACGCCGCGCATCGCGAAGGAAGAGACTTGAGCAGAGACGGTGTCTCCGTGGGGACGACGTCTTCGTTTTGACGGTTGCCAGGCCAACAAGCGGCTCGCTCGGATAAACGCTGCGTGAGGTCGTCATGGTGACAGCGCTCGACACCGCGCGTTGCCGTGGTTACCTGGAGTGACTGCACGTGAAAACAAACGTTTTTCCTGTGGAAAAGTAAACTTCTTTTTGTGAGGAGGAGTTTAAAAATAAACATTTTAATGTTATTGAAAAGTAGATCTTAATGTTTTTTTCTGTTTACTTTCGTTCTGTGGACGTTGTTAAATAGACCGTCAAACTGACCACGCGGGATTCCCTCTTTCCCGCACGAGATAAAGACCATTATTTGGTGGGTGTGTCCGTGTTTTAGGGGGGCGGAGACACCTGGTTCCATAAATACTTGATATTGTACGAGAATGTTTTTCTGTTTGAATGTAAAAACAACTTTATATTATTCTGGGTTTCATCTCATCAAAGAACTTTCAGCTCTTAGATGCATTTAGTTACGTCAGAAGAATGAATTTATACTTGTACTTCATTTGAGATGTTTCATTACAACAAGTTATAGACTACGTTAGACTTTTTACTCCACAGTACATTTATTTGACCTAAGTTACCTCGCAGTGTCATATTTAATGTCCAAGTGTATGACGATAGTCACTAGTATATTTATTTTAGTATTTAGCATTTTGTATGTATACATATATAATATACTATATATAGTATATTATATATGTATATATATTATATATAGTGTCATATTTAATGTTCAAGTGTATGATGATAGTCATTTAGTATACTTTTTTTAGTATTTAGCATTTCGTATGTATATATTATATATAATATATTTTTAGTGTCTCTAAAGCTCTGAGAGAAAACAAATGTCAGCTCACTGAATACTGACGATCACATCAAACAATATAATAATAATAACAATAATAATTTCAATTACAATAACACACACTCCCCTCCATAACAAAACACATATTCCCTCAACAGAAAAATAATTGACCAGTTAGAAAGCTGCCTGTGTGTGTGTGTGTGTGTGTGTGCGTGCGTGTGCGTGTGTGTGTGTGCGTGCGTGTGTTTACTGTGTGTAAACCCGATCTGCTCCTGACACGTGACGGAGTTCCCACGCCTCCACTCTGATGTCCACATGTACTGTGTGCATTGTGTGTATTATACACACATGTGTAGTACACGTATATGTACATAAGTGAACCTTTCCCTCCAGGACTGATGAGGCAGATTATTGGGTACCAAAGGATGTGTGTGTTGGGGGGGGGGGGGGTTCGCACGGCACACTTTGTCCCGGGATGAAGAGGGGGGGGGTGGCTGAGGACTGTGGGAAAGCTGTGGAGAGACAGACACACAGGGGGGGGGGGCTTAGCATCTGTGTGATGGAGACCGCGGGGGGGGGACTCTGAACACGTATACGAGATTAGCACGTTGATGATGATCCGTGCAGCGCTTCAGCTTTAAATTCACGTGAATAAAACAAAGAAACACAAACACGCGGGATTGATTCAATCACTCAGAAATGAACGTGTGACGGATCGATTCCTTCATCTCTGTGACAATCATCTACATTTATATTCATATTATGCAATACATCTTTCCTCCAGATGTTCAAGAAGAGGACAGAAAGTCAAAGATTTACCATGAATTTATCCGCCTGTAACACAAATGAATTCCTTTCTAAAGGGTGTCGGTCATCGATTATCTGATATCAGCATCAAGGAGTCCAGAGCAGGATTAGCTTTCCCACCCTCCGACCCCCCAGCGCGAGGGGGGGGGGGCATCAATTATCTGCTGCTCATCGCCTTCCTGGGGAGACACACAGAGACACACACAGATTTTCATAATCATCAAACATGTTTGATTTCTTTTTTTTTTTGAGGGGGGAAATAAATATTGTGACGTGTGTCTTGTAATAAATAACACAAGTCGTATTGGTTGCGCGTGTTTGCAGACGGCGGGACGAGAGAGACACGCGCACATTTCCCCTTCAGAGAGGTTTCCAGTTTATACATATATCATTTTCATTCATACAAATTTCATTCCCCTTAACTTACATTTTTGAGTTACTTTCTATATGCATACAAAATATAATATGATATTTTATAGTATAATATTGCTTCGCTAAAAAGGGAGGGAAGTGTTTTCACTGCTTGAAACTTTCCTACAAGCTCAAACCTCACAGGAAGGAACGGCCACGTTGTGTTGGAGATGTGGAAATCTGTGAGGCGTAAACACAGAGAGGCTGATTCAGGATCAGTTCAAGAAGCTTCACCAGTTTATAAAGGAGGACGAGGAGGCCAGGATCTCGTCTGCAGAGATTCACAGAAACACACCAACCACAGATTCAGACCCATCGATGAAGCTGCTGTAGAACACAAGAAGAACCTTCAGGAACCTCTGGAGGCCTTAAAGGAGAAGTTAAAGCTCCTTGAACAAGTTAAAGTGACGTGTGATCAAACAGCAGCACACATGAAGGTCCAGGCCCGAGACACAGAGAGGCTGATTCAGGATCAGTTTAAGAAGCTTCACCGGTTTCTAAAGGAGGAAGAGGAGGCCAGGATCTCTGCTCTGAGGGAGGAAGAGGAGCAGAAGAGTCAGATGATGGAGAAGAAGATGAAGCCTCTGAGCAGAGAGATAGCAGCTCTTTCAGACACAGTCAGAGCCACAGAGGAGCAGCTGAGAGCTGAAGACATCTCCTTCCTGAACCACTACAAGGCTGCAGTGGAAAGAGTCCAGCAGCGCCCCCTGCTGGAGGACCACCAGCTGCCATCAGGAGTTCTGATAGACCAGGCCAAACACCTGGGCAACCTGACCTACAACATCTGGAGCAAGATGAAGGAGATGGTCTCCTACACTCCTGTGGTTCTGGACCCAAACACTGCTCATCCAGAACTCGTTCTGTCAGAAGATCTGACCAGCGTGAGACGAGGAGAGAGACAGAAGCTTCCTGATAATCCAGAGAGGTTTGAGGAACGCTGGTATGTTCTGGGCTCTGAGGGATTTAACTCAGGGACTCACAGCTGGGATGTTGAAGTAGGAGACGGTAGAGGCTGGATTCTGGGTGTGTCAGCAGAGTCTGTCCAGAGGAAAGAAGACGTACAGTCTGGAATAATCATTCTTCTTTACTTTGTCTTATTAATCTTCTGCTCATATTTCTTCACTTATTGGTCTCCTGCTTTGATGTTTAATACTAATCATTTATCGTAACAGAAGCAGCCAACAGCTCTGGAACGACAATATTAACATTATAACTTTTAATTTTACAGTTAAGATGTCACGTGTTAAATTCAGCAACAAGAGAACGGAGATGCTGGATCCTTCAGGTCTCTGCATGTTGAGGATCAGCTTCATCTTTGATGTTACATTAAAGCAACACGATGAACACACACACACACAGACACACACACACACACACACACACACACACACACACACTCCTGCAGGAACATACAGACAGAAGGATTAGGACGGAGCAGTTTGGTTCATGTGCCAAATTCAGACATGTTAGCTTGTTAGCCTAATAGCTTGTTAGCCTATTAGCGTGTTAGCCTGTGGATATTATTGCAGACTTTGTTGACTCGTTTGGTTGACAGATGTTCACACATACAGTAGTATTCAGTCTCTTGCCTCTGAAGAAGCTGCAGCTTTGTGTGTGTGTGTGTGTGTGTGTGTGTGTGTGTGTGTGTGTGTTTTCAGTCTGCCGGTGTTGACTGATGTCACTCTGACTTCATCTTTCAAACTTAAAAACAGGCCGAACATGTGACCCGCTTCCTGTTCTCAGCTTTTGAAGCCTGAGTGACGACATCTCCTGTGTGTGTGTGTGTGTGTGTGTGTGTGTGGGAGGGGGGGGGGGGTACTGGGGGGCAACAGGTCTCACCTTCAAAGAAGTACCAGGTCAAAACGATTTGATCAACACGTACTTATTCCGTTTATATGAATTTAAACGTACATTCTTCTGATGTTTTGGGCAACAGGTGTGTGCATGCGATTTAGAGTCATGTTCACGGGATCAGTGGCACTCAGCTTGGTGTCGTCTCCATAGTGGGAGTCCAGCCCCCCTGCTGGGGGGTCTGATCCCCAAAACCAGTGCGGTGGGCGGCGCTGAGCCATGGGACCTGAGGTGAAGGTCCACGCTCTGAGGTGGCGATGTCCTCCACTCACGTTCCACCCGGAGACGCGTCTGTCCTCGGCGGACATCGGGATTCCGAGGTGTTTGTCACACATCGACGATAATGTGCACAACGTGGAAATGATATTGTAGGAAAAAAGGGGATTGAAGTAATGGAGTGATCATAAATAAAGATTCATTCACTTACATGGTCCAGAAAAATGCTCCATACATAAAGTATATCATTATATTACTACAGTTGTTGTTTATTCACTGGACAATTAAGTACATAAATAAGTTCAGTAAATGTGTATGAAGACCTTTGAGTATGAACCGGTAACTCTCAGGTTACGTGTGTGTGTGTGTGTGTGTGTGTGTGTGTGTGTAAACAGTCATCAGTGTGCGTTGTGTGATGAGAGGCTGACAGGAAGGGAGTGTGTCGCTCATGTCTTTCATCTGGAAACGCAGGATTTAGGAAGAGGAAACTGCAAACACTCATTTCTGTCCCAGGATGCTCTTTGATGTCTCGCGGTCGACTGTTGCAGCGAATGTGTTTCCGGCTTCAGGTTCAGACTCACACCTGAAGCTGAAGAGAAACACGCAGACAGGGAACCAACAAGGACGGGTCGGTTCTGCTCCTGCATCGTCACACGGTGTTCAGCGATCGATCATTTAGCAAACTCAGAGAATCCAACCTTTTATACACGTGGCGTGTTCGGTCCTGCCTCACACCTGGGGGGGGCGGAGCTTCAGCGAGTAAAGCCAGGTAAAGCTTCAGTGTTTCATCCTGCTGCCTCAGACCGGAGGAAACACTGCAGCAGCATCTGAAGGTGAGACAAAGACGCATCATCTCATTACACTTTACCATGATTCATATGATATATATACACACACACGTATGTACATAGACACACATGTATGTACTCACTTTAATCTGTCCGTCGAATCTCAGTCTTTAATAATGTTAAATTTAACTCAACGATCAGTTGGGGAAAGAACGTTTACTCACTTGAGTAAAGTTCTAAGATACTTGTACTGCACATTATACGTGTGTTGTATACCGTTTTATAATTTGCTTCTATTCCATTGACTCTCACAGGGAACAGATGTACATTTTTAACACTAGTTTCACGACAGCTTTAGTTACTTTGAACATTTGAGGCTTTATGAAGTTTTTAAACTCCACAGGCGGTCGAGTGTGAAGTCATCAAATCGGCTCCACCTTTACCAGCTGAACCATTAAAGTCAACATTAACGACTAATACAATGCTTTCATATTACGCAGACAATATATTGTTTATGATTAATTTCTTTGCTTCTTTACTTTACTTTTACTAAACTAAAAAAATTAAGATGGAGGAATATTTCTACGCTGTAAGTACTAAAAGTAAGACATTGTGTTTTATAAGATATTTGTGGGCAAAAACAAGTTATTTATTTCCCCGTGTTCAGCTTCTCTTTTAGGACTCAATCTGTCTCCACGTTGTCATGGTGACGACTTACAGCGTTAGCTGGAGAGCTGCTGTAGCTGAGCGCTAGCAGCTAACATGCTAGATGGGAGGGAGCCACTCAGGCTTTTCATTGTCTGCGTGTTCACTTTGCATCGAGCGGGACGTCCTGCTGTCCGCTAACGGCGTGTTACTTAGAGGACGAACATTAACAAACATGGTCACTTGCTAACGAGCCACGATAGCTTCATCCTGCTGAAATCTCAACAGCTGATTAATGAAGTTATTAAAAGGTGTGAAACTAAAGGCAGCTGAAGTGATGGAGCTTCCCCACCCGTCTCTCCTAAACAACAGACAAAAAGCAGATTTTAAACCGGGACACCAAAGTGTCTCGAAATGTTTGTCAAAATGACAAAAAATTAAGGTGCGGAGTTCTTGATGAGCTCATGTCTCCTCCTGGAATCCTAAACCAAGCCAACCTTCCCTCCTATTAAAGGAGTTGGAAGAAGAGCTTCCGGTTGAATTGAACACATTTCGATACCGAGCTTCTGGTTTCTTCTAACAATGACTTCTGATTGGTTCCCCACGGTGTCCCAGCGGGACTCTTTAACGGCACCGTGTCCTCTGCACTACGATAAACACGCGATCCTCTGCAGCCGCGTGAATCTTGTGCGTGCGTTTGTCTCTGGGCAGGATGGAGCTCCAGTGAGGCCCGCGCTGCGCTAGCAGGTCCCACCATGAGCGCCACCTTCTCTCCTCCGTCTTACCTGAGCTTCGGCGTGTCTCCCCCCTCCGGCCACCGGGAGGATCGCTCCGTGCCCTTCCTCCTCTACCCTTCGGGCATGGACCCTCTGAGGGGCCCCGGGCTGCTGCCCTACCTGGCCCCCTTCCACCACCGCGGCCACTTCAGCGTGTACGAGTGTCCCTTCGAGCCGGCCTTCATCCAAAAGCGCAACGAGCGCGAGCGGCAGAGGGTGAGGTGCGTGAACCAAGGCTACGCCAAACTCAGGGACCACCTGCCGGGTCAGAGCGCCGACAAGCGCCTCAGCAAGGTGGAGACGCTGAGGGCCGCCATCAGGTACATCAAGTACCTGCAGGGCCTGGTGGAGGTGGAGGAGAGTCTGACGGAGAACTGAGGACAACTTCAACTTCCTGTTTGACTTGAACGGAGGCAGAGACACCCGACGGCTGCTCCTCTGTGGACGTGCATTAGAAGGACCAACAGCTATTGCAATAATTACAATAAAAATAGATGCGTTAGACATTTATGTGTTTTTATTAGTGCAGAGTGTCTGTGAACCGGAGAGGACAGAACAAACACTGGGACTAAAAACGAGCCACTTACTACTTTTCCATTTCTTGTTGCAGAGCTTTTACTCTTGGAAGTTTTAAATAATCTCTTCATCTGATTTTCCTCTATTCATGACGAAATAAATGATTTGCAGCATGTGTTTGCTCCTTTAATTCCAGTTTAAGTCAGCAGAATTCCCTCTGCAACGACATCATGCACCTATTCCAGGAAGTGACTCTGAAAATGTAAAGAATGTCCAACCAAATGTTACTCTTTAAGAATTTAAACCGGTTTTGACGCCAGTTTCTTTACATGATGAAGTTGGATTTACATGAATAAAAAAAAAAAAAAGATTTTTCATCTGTTTATGGGGATTAGGGATTATAAAGTGCTCCATAATGAAGCACCAGCGCCCCTAGAGGACACCAGACGAATGGCGAGGGTAACTGTCGTGGGATCGTGAATTCTTTTAATTTTCACTTTAAAGCCACGGATTTATTTTGGGAGTCAAAGTGGAATCATCCCGTTTCTCTCTGATGACGCGCAGCACGTGTTGGGAGACGGTCTTCCCGTTGTGACACCAAAGCTGCTCCGGTTTATCCTCAGGAGATCCCCAATGAGCCTCCCTTTCTGTTCGGTCCATAAAAGGTGTGTTTGTTTACCTTCACGCAGTAAACCTCAGGGACCAGCGCCACCTGCTGGACAAGATACAGCCTCCCCCCTCGGCCTGGAACACACACACATTATTTACATTCAAAACCCTTTCGGGCAAAATGTAGGAGGAGAAAAAAGGCAAAATGAGCCAGTGTGTGATCATTAAATGTTGATTTAATATTCAATGGGTCATATTATTTGTGAGGAAATGCTGCAGAATGAGTTACCCACCAAAACGAAAGCATTAGAAAAATAAAACCTTTTTCTGACTGAAATAATCACAAACATTCATCCCGTCGTTTCCAACCTGCTGCTATAAAAGTCCATTTAGAAACGAGGCGTTCCCTTCTGATTATTGAATACTAGCTGACAGAAGACACCAAACCCGCGCCAGTGGATGGCGGTCCTCGTGCACACGCTTCCTGTGTGCAGACTATCGATTAGTGCAGCATGCAGACACTTGGACAGACTATTTAACTCTGACTCTGCTTGAATAATCCCAAAAACATTAAGTCGCCGACGAGTTGTTGGATGACGCAAAGTGACTCTGAGGTCCCGTGAAAATAAAATGTTTAAGTTTCAGGCCACAATCTCAGACAATTAAATGTTAATAAAACAGCTGTATCTGTTGCTGGAGGAGGGAACGCATTGACAAAATAAAATATTTCCTACCGATGCAGCTTCACAATAAAAGCATTTAGACAACTTTCAATGCGGCTGTGATAATAGGGAAGGTCGAGTTTAAAATGGTAACACTGCAAGAAAATCAAGCCCAGGAAAAACAATGTGATGTAGAACATGAATATTCAATTCATCAAAATACCGCTGGGTACATGTTGCAGAACGTCTTTCTTTCCGACGCGTTTCAATTTGAATGCCTATTAAGAGGAATATTTATTTCTTATGGCTGCCAGTTCTTTGTTCAACTCAAACGTTCATACGAACAGTTGAGTTTTAGATCAGACCTGAATAAGCTCTTTAGTATGTTATGAACATGAGTTTCCTGTGTATACAAAATAATTTGATTATTAACAATGACCACAATAATAATAATAATGTGATCTATCAAGTAAAACATCTCTTCGGAAATGAGAAATTTGGCTTCTTTTTTGGGGGGAACTAAATATCTGAAGAGTCAAACTGTGAAACTACGGCGGTACATTTTATAGAACAATGAATTGATAATCAAAAAGAACCATTTTCCCGCCTCTATAAATAGTTAATCTGTGGAGGAACGACGTCACTGAACTAAAATGTAACAAATTAGAGACATAAGTCAATACTGCTGCAGACGTCTGGTCTCAGCTTTGAATTCAAATGGATCGGGTGCAATAATACGATCAATATACTGATTAGAGATTATACTACTTAACGATTATCAGTGCGAGAGCAGGTAGGGGAGCATTTTATAAGTTAATGGCAGAGATTCATGCAAAAATGGATCAGATTCCAACACCTCAAACCGTCACCTCACACAAGCTTGACATCTTTGGTTTTAAAAAGAAAACTAGAAGCTCAAGAGAGTCGCTGAAGGCTCCTCAGTCCGGTTCCATCCAGTTATTCTGTGAAGACTTCCGAGTCACAGAATGAAGCTGCTGCAATGGTCAATACGAATACAATTATTTAGCTGCGTTTTTAGGCGGAGCAGAAATCATTATAATGAATTAGTGGGTTGAGACGGTTCTGATGTTGGGTTATTTAAACCCTGAACATCTGCAGGTATTCTTCTGTTGAGGTAAAGAGATTAGAGCTTGTAAACATCGAGTCACCATTGCTAAAAAGAAAATGTTCAAATTTCAATAAATTCAAATTAGTGAAATAAATTATAAAACAAAGATGGTTTCATTTTTAGATTTTGAACTTTGAGTGTTTTAATAAAAACAGCTGCTTGTTTCTGTGTCTGTGATTTAAACTGAAACTGTAAACTGTCTGATCATAAACAAGTCTCTCCTCTAAATAAATAAAACGAGGCAACGCTGTCCAATCAGAACACAGAAACCCGTCACATCACCAGCCAGTATTTCACCAACGCAGTCGGTCATGAAGCGTGTCAGTCCAGAGAGACGAAGCTGCAAAATCGAACAGAGAGAAGAAGTCAATCAGTAAAGAGTCAGCAGCTCTCAGTCTGTCCACATGCTGTGTCTCCGTAGTGTCTCAATGCTCAACAACGGGCGCTTTTCATTTCGTCTGTATCACCAATGTTGACCTACAAGGTCACCTTTAGGCGTCCAGATCGACCCTCCGGGAAGTCGAGAGCGGATCGACCCCCCCGTGCTTCCGGGAAGTAGAGAGCGGATCGACCCCCCGTGCTTCCGGGAAGTAGAGAGCGGATCGACCCCCCGTGCTTCCGGGAAGTAGAGAGCGGATCGACCCCCCGTGCTTCCGGGAAGTAGAGAGCGGATCGACCCCCCGTGCTTCCGGGAAGTAGAGAGCGGATCGACCCCCCGTGCTTCCGGGAAGTAGAGAGCGGATCGACCCCCCGTGCTTCCGGGAAGTAGAGAGCGGATCGACCCCCCGTGCTTCCGGGAAGTCGAGAGCGGATCGACCCCCCGTGCTTCCGGGAAGTCGAGAGCGGACCGACCCCCGTGCTTCCGGGAAGTCGAGAGCGGACCGACCCCCGTGCTTCCGGGAAGTCGAGAGCGGATCGACCCCCGTGCTTCCGGGAAGTAGAGAGCGGATCGACCCCCGTGCTTCCGGGAAGTAGAGAGCGGATCGACCCCCGTGCTTCCGGGAAGTAGAGAGCGGACCGACCCCCGTGCTTCCGGGAAGTAGAGAGCGGACCGACCCCCGTGCTTCCGGGAAGTAGAGAGCGGACCGACCCCCGTGCTTCCGGGAAGTAGAGAGCGGATCGACCCCCGTGCTTCCGGGAAGTAGAGAGCGGATCGACCCCCGTGCTTCCGGGAAGTAGAGAGCGGATCGACCCCCGTGCTTCCGGGAAGTAGAGAGCGGATCGACCCCCGTGCATCAGGGAAGTAGAGAGCGGATCGACCCCCGTGCATCCAGGACAGATCATCCCTCCGTTGTCCTGGACGTGGAGGACAGATCGGAGTAGTTGTCCTCTGGCATGGAGGGCTGAGGACAGCTTGAGGGTGCTCAGGCGTCCTGGGTGTAGAGCACAGTGACTAGGCGGTGGTACACCAGGGTGCGGTGCTGTGGCTGCAGGCAGTAGTCGATGCTCTGCTCCACTTCCTGGCAGCGCCGCAGGAATCTGCAGCGGTCCCGGGCCAGCTCCTCCCAGGGGCCCCGCCGGTCCTCCACCTCGCCCTCCTCCCCACAGCTGGCAAAGAACTCCTCCACATCGTCACAGAAATGAACCTGAAACAAAGAAGGTGGTGAAAGTGAAATCTGCATGTCGACACACACACACACACACACACACTATATCAGGGTTTAGAGTGTAAGAGCTGGAGTTTAACAATAAAAATAAGGCATTATTTAAATGTTGAATATGCAGATTTTAGTTTTTCTAGATTTAACAAGGATGAAATAAAGGCTTATCCAAATAGCAAAATATATGATATGCATATATAAATAATAAAATATAGAACCAGGATTCTTTTAGACTAATCAAAGTAAAGAATATTATCCAAGCTATTCAAGTGTGATGGTTACCAGTTTATTTGATCTATTTTACTTAATGTTACGTATAATAAAAAAAGGTCTGTTTCTGAACACGTGATCTTCAATTATTATTAAAAGTCATGAACATCCAGGTTTTTTATTGATATATAGAAGAAATTAAACGGACTTGACTCAATCTGAACATTCAAAAAACATTTTTAAACCTTACGTTTCCCACTGAACCACGGTTTAACGTAACGTAAGTATATTTACGCGAGAATACTAATACTTCATTAAAACACTGCATTTTGGACATTTATTTGAAAACAACTTATTTTGCTGATTTAGATTAATACAAAATACCTAGAAAATGATGCATTACTTTAAATGATGTGAGTGGATTCATCAGCTCCACCTTTAACACGACTAACTAGTTTAAAGATGAGCATTACAACTTTAGCCAATTGAAGCGTTCCTGAATTTCTTCCCTTTACGAACAGCTTTTCTGATGCGATGCTCCAAACATACTCATCTATGGAAACGTCTTGTGGGACCAGGATAGTAATTAGATAAATGATCGATATTCTTAAACTGACCACGTTCATTATGTACGAACTGGTGCCTCCACTTCTTTACTCACTTTGTCTCAACTAAAATCAGTGGGACTATCAAACATTATCATCCATCAACAAGCACTTTGTCCGAAGTCAAGATGACTAAACTGTCCAGTGTGTTTCAGGTTTAATCACATGAGTCACTGCAGTAAAATGAAACCAGGAAGCAGAAATACTCAAGAAACCGCATCAACGTGAGCTGGATGATTCTTAGCATTTTCATTTTCTCAGTTTCTGCATCTCAGGCCTTTTAAAATAAATGAATCTGCAACTAATCTGAAAATCAATTCAGATTTTAAAATCATGAATAAAATATTGTCTGGTGTCATGTTTCCTCAATTACTCAGATGTAGTTTCAGGCAGAATCTCTTTGGGTTTGGAAAAACATGAAGACTGACACCATTACCATCGGATTCTGAATATTAGAAATCAGATATACTGGAAAGGTATCATCTTGGGAGCGAATGACTTTCTGGTAGAGAACAAACTGACCTTTTTGGTCGTGCTGCAGCTCTGCGTGCTGGAGAGCTCAGAGAAGCCACTGTCCAGCCTCTCCTCCGCCTCCTCCTTCCTGTACTCAGGAGGAGCCGCCGGGTTCGGGCGGAAGGAGCAGGAGGGAGTCTGGGAGGCCTTCTTCGGCCTGGCCCGGGGCCCCGCCTCCTCTACGGACCCTTGGCTCCTGAACGTTGCCTGGAAGTTTAAGGGGCTGTAAGGGTCCGAGGAGCAGCCGAAGGAGCTAAACAGGCGGAGGCTTTCCGCTTCGTCCACTTCGCTGGCTGAGGTGGAGTCGTCCCAGGTGTCGCTGCCGGACGGAGGGGAGGACGAGGTGAGAGGCAGCGGGGTGACTTCGGGGGAGGACCCCGGGGTGGACAGAGCGGAAGACGGAGGCGTGGGGATGGGCCTGGGTGGGGAGGTGACGGTGTGCTGCTGGGCGGTGAAGTTTCGGGGGTTGTAGGGATCAACACTTTTGCAAAGGGAGCTCCACATGCGTTTCGCCTCAGTGTCGGCGTCGCTGTCTGAGGCTTCATCGTCCTCTTCTTCATCATCTTCTTCGTCGTCCGTTGAGTCTGACTGATCAGACGAGCCGTCGCTTTTAAAGCCAGCATCATCATCGTAGTCATCGTCATCACTGGAGGTCCCGTCTGATTGGCTACTGTCGTCACTGCAGGGGCATCCCATGATGAAGGCGATGGCTTTATTTTGGCACTGCGGATGGGTGAGCGCTATTGGCTCCACGGACTTTTCCTCTCCCTCCTCCGAGGTCCCTACCTCCATCTCTGTCTCACCGGCGGTGCCATTTTTAACTGAATCGACCTCCTGCTGCGACCGCGCTTCACTCTGAACTTTCATGCCCACCAGGAAGAGCTCCTGCTCCAGAGCGGAGTAACCATTGTCCCGATCAGGGGTCAGAAGTGCCACCTCACTGCAGGCGGCGGCAGCTCCTGAACTGCTCAGGTGGTTACCGATTTTGGGCAGGCGGTCCGTGGCGGACCGCTCCGTGTTCTGGACCGTTGGAAGGCCTCTGTTGTGTGACAGCTCCTCTTTGACGTCAGTCAGTCCAGTGTTTTCTCCCGGCGTCCATCCCCGGCCACCGCACTGGACAAACAGACCTGTTGTTTCGTTTGCTTTTGTTTCCACCGCTGGTTGTTGTGGACAAGGACAGCCTGTGATGGGGACCTCCCCGGCCCTGGAGACATCTGACGGCAGCCCTTTACGGAAGCTCTCCTCACCTTCCCAGAAGCTGCCCCACCACGTCCTGCTTTTACCCCTGCAGATCTTTGCCAGATGACCCACCGGCTCCCAGTCCTTCCCTCCTCGGGGACCAGTTTCCTGAGATGACACCAAGCTCAACAGATCATGACTGAGAAAAGCATTAGAAGAAAAATATCCAATGTGGGCTTGCGGGCCGTAATTTAAGTCAATTTCCTCCGAGGTTTGAATTCCCATTTCCAGCAGCGAATCAGCGGTAAACCACGTTAAAGTGCCGCCGCCCCAAGGCTCCAGGCGGCCGGCGGCCCGGTCGTGCTGATGCCGCAGGTGGGTCAGGTGAGGGGCGGCGTGCTGTGTGAGCGGCATCATGTCGTCCAGCTGTCTCAACAACTCGCGTTCATCATCGATTAAGTTGTTCTTTAAACCCCCACTGAGCCACCCGGCTCCCGTTTCCGCCCTGACGGGGGTTTGCGGTCGGCCCGGGAGACGTCGTTGCAGAAATGCCATTACTGGCCTTGACAGTAGGCCGAGCCACGAGCTTTCCTGAGTGTCAAGCCCGGGAGAGGCGAGTCCACGTCCGGCGGGGAAGGACGAGCTGTGTCCGCCAGACAAATGTCCCTCACCGTTAAAATTTCTTAACATGTTTTTCTTCAAGTTTAAAAGTGCAAAAATATAAACTATGCGACCTGAGAAAACTGATCACAAACGGCAGCTCGGCGGCGAACGTGACAGCTGTCAAACTGTCGAAGGCTGCAGCGGCTCCAGCCGGGTCAACGGGAGCTCTGGACATCTATGTACGACACACGTTTAGTGACAATAGTTTGACGTGGATGTCGTCGTTACACGTGCTGGCACACGTACCGACCGCCGCAGCAAGCGGGAACCCAGGGAATGACGTCCGTGCGACCGGCGCGCTCCGCGGCGTTGACGCTCTTCTGAGAGCGGTGGTTGGACTTCTTTCTGGTGGAGAACTTCGCGAAGACGGGGACAAAAAACAAGGCGGACGAGCCCCGATGTGACGAAGTAAGACGAGCCATGTTCCTTTTAGAGTCGGCTTTATATATCCGTAGAGAAGGCAACGGGCGGCTTGAGGTCTGCGGATTCCAACGGCGGATGCTAGCAGGGTAGCTTAACGGGAGAAGCTAGCTAGCTTCGCAGTTAGCTTTAACAGGAGTATCGTCTAATTTGAAATACTCTATTATTAGGAAAGAAACAATCTCTTGGCTTCGTTCTCCGGGTTTAACTGTTTCAAAAAATATCTATCCGTGGTTTATAACCTCCAGGCCTTTCCCGAATTACAAGTATAATCGTTGCCTCGCTTCCGTGTGTCGGTGAGTCCGTCTTCTTGCTCCGGGGAGAGATTTCATCAGAAACTTAAGGGACCGTCCACAAATTCTCGTCCTCTTTTTTATCGCGAGAGGCCAGGGGGCGTCGCGGTGTTACCAGATTGTGTGCGTGACTCTGTGAGCTGCTGCTGGTTACGCAACAAAGATAGTCAAAGGTCTTCAGTGCTGCCACGTGTTTATCAGCTGAGAGCCTCCCACACAGATGGGACCTTATCTGTACTGCAGCTCTTCTACTAGCACTGAAAATACGTCTACACATTAACTAACCTGCCATCTGAGGAAGTAGAGGTTGGGAAATTAAAGATATCAGTTTGTATGCCATTTTTGCCTTTTTACATTACAGGTCATTCAGCTGACGCTTTTTATCCAAAGTGACTTACATTACATTTTTAACCCATGGCATTGTACATTTTTGACCGGGGAGCAATTAGGGGTTCCCTTCTCAGGGAATGGGTCTTTTCTTGGGTGGTGGAGGCCTTGAAACAGGCTGGCACATGGCAGGTTTCCAGTGAGGTGTTTAAGATGTTGGTAAACACCGGAGACAGCTGAACAGCACAATGCGTCTGGGCCGGCTGCAATGTAAAAATACTGCAGTATTGGTAGGGAGACGAAGGTGTACAGGGCGGAAGGACCAGGATGGTCGAGGAAGAAGGGACAACGAAGGAAGCAGGAAGAGGTGGTAGGGAGGAGGAATAAGGAAGGAAGAAATGCAGTAGAGGAGGAGAAACGATGGGGAGAACAAACAAAGTAGGATGAGGAAGAAGAAGGTGGAGCGAGGATCTCACAACAAAAAAGTTTTAAAGAAAATAGTGAAAAGGGGGGAAATGAGAAGGTAAAAAGATGGAAGAAAGAACCCTAGCTAAAAATGAAACAAAAATACTTGTTTTGTTCAATTCAAGTTTATTTTGTAGTGCAAATAATACAAAACATGTTTAGAATAAAATTAATAGACATTAATAAGCCTGCGCTGCCGTGGAAAACCTCGTCACATTTCATGGAGTCTGTACAGTACTTAAAGATCCAGTTCACTGTGAACTTACATTCTGCTCCGGTTTTCTTCACTGCTCGTCTCCTCTCAGCTCTACTGAACTCTAACAAAATGTAAGATAATCACTTCACACAAACTCCTTTTCTCTGACAGGAATATTGTTTCTTGGGACTTTTTTGTTAAAAAAATAATCACCAAATCTCTAAATAGGTCTTGGGTTAACAGATTATACTTTTTGATCAATAATGAAATCTGCAGATCCTAATGTATATTTATCATTTATTCACATGTCAAATGTATGAAGTCTTTAAAATCCTCATCTGAGAGGCGAAATCAGCATTTTTTTATAAAATAGTTGTCGATTATCAAAATAGTTGTCGATCGACCAATTAATCGGGTCGTCTAATCGTCGCCACTCAGAATATACCCGGATAGGATCAGTACTGAGACAATGTGCCAATTTGGTCCTTTTGAAGATTTACAGGAGAGCATTTGGGTCAAAAGTAGAACTCATGATTTATAGATCGTCTCCCAAATCTTTGCTTAGTTCAGTGCTCCTGAGCCTCACACAGAAACACTCATGCTACTTTTCTGCACCTCAGGGACGGCGTGTCAAAATAAACTCTGTTACATACATAGCGTCTTTTCAAAATAAAGTTCTGCCTTCACAGGAAGTCAGGTTTAGGCAATAAAACCGCTTTGTGAGAGTAAAGAAAAGGGCGTGGTTGAAGTTAACTCAACTGAGTCACGAAGGTAAGAGGTCAAATAAAGAAGGTAAACTCGAAAATCAACATTGTGTCTCTCAGAATGCTGATATTCAAGGTGTGACATTTGGAAAAGTGCTGGTTTGTCTGCTGCAGGTCCCCCTCCCACCAAACACAGTAGAAAATCACAGGATTGAAAACAAAATGAAGGAATGAAACATGGAAACGAAGGCCAACCGGATCTCTGTCTCGCATGCACCAACAAGAGAAATCAAATCATCCTCGATATAAGAATATCCCGCTGGCCACATTGAGGCTGAAGCTCTGCATGTACAGACGAAGCTTGAACTGCTCTACTACAGACGCCAAGTAGGGGGGCGGAGGGTGTTTATCCTCAGGACACTAAAAGCTGCAGAACAAATCGCACATGGAATTCAAAATGACTCAACAAAAATTATTTTTCTGATGCGATTCAGTTTTTCATCTTGTTTGCCAAAAGATGGAAATCAAACTGTATTAAAGTATGTTCGAATTTTGTGCAATGTAAACCAACTGAACAGTACGGCGTCTCAATTCTCCCAACATGCACCTGTGCCGACTGAAACGTACGAAAAACAATCTTTTAATCGCGATTATATTCATCTTTAACTCATCATGTGTTTTTCTTTTCTCACTGACAGAAATCATTTCACCTCATTTATGTCGCATCCACTTCAAAACCAAAACCAGTGAATAAAAGGAAATGAAAACCCCTCTCAAACTCAAGAGCAAAATGAATCACTTGATTAATGACCGACGATTCTTCCGTCGTCACCGGCGTCCAGGCCTCGATCGAGCCGAACTCGAACTTTTTACAAATTGGCGTCATCCTTCCGTTCGATCAGTTTATTGAAATTAAAATCACTGCTCTTTAAAGATAGATTAATTTAGCCGTCTGACTATTCAGAGATGTTATGCAAAGGTCTACGCACTTTGCAACTGAAATACGGAACACGCACGTTTCTCTGGACAGTAACGTTCTGAAGGCGTCTTCGCTTAAACAAATATTCTAACGGGCGTCTGCTGGCAGTTACAGTTCACATAATTGTATCTAATTTGAAGCTAAAATAAGAACTAGTAAGTAAGTTTCAGTTTTTAACGACTTCATTGTGCAATTTGTTTGAAATCACATCAGCAGACATTCTGAAAGTTTAAAGCGTCCTGTAAGTGAAAAAACTAAAAGTTAAAAAGTTCAGATTTTGTCTTTTTTCCCCAAAAACAAACCAAAAATCCTAAACTGATGATGTTAGTGAAGTTAAACGGTTTAACTTTAAACTCCCTCTCACACAGAGGGAGGATCCGCCACACAGCTTTTACTTTGAAAGGACTTTCCTTTTTTCTTCTTCCTCCGTCCCCCGAAAGAAGGACTGGTTCTCTTCTTCTCTCCCTTTTGACTCCACTGCTTCCTGTCCGTCAGTGGGCGGAGTCTGAGCCGGCGGCGCCCAGTTGGTGCCAGTCCACCCAGTGCTGACCCGGGACCAGCCTCTTCAGCGGGATCAGGGTCTCTCCCAGCAGGGTGTTCTCCCAGAAAGCCCCGTCCCCAAGAACCCGCAAGTGGATCACCCTCTGGTCCAAGTCCCCCCGAGGGATCCGCTCGTATACCAGCTGGAGGGTCGGGATATAAATAATAATAATAAATAAACTTAAAACTGATTATTAATTTACCTCCAACAAACACTAGTAGTGTTAGTGTCGTACTATCGAAGCGCTTGTTCCAGTTTTTGTCCTGTCAAACATATTTTGGCAATAAATGTTCCTGATTCAATTTAACCCAAAATAAATGTGTGCATTTCCTGTCTGATTACCATCTCATTGTAGGTCGGGTTGCAGGTGCGTCGCGCCGCCTTTGTCTTCCTCTTGCTGGTCTTCTGCGGGTCCGGGAGGAGGTAGAGCTTCACGTAGGGGTCCGGGTCTGTGCCGTCCTGCAGGGGCTGCTGCGCGCGCACACACACACACACACACACACACACACACACACACACACACACACACACACACACACACACACAATATTCAGCCATCAAAGCTTCAGAGAAAGAAAACACCACTTTAAACTGTTGATTGTGATAAAAAAATAAATAAAATAATTTTTAGTTGATAAAATAAAGCCTTAATTGTGCGTCATGCCGCAGAATGGTTACCTAGCAACACGTATGAATTAGAACACACACACACACACACTGACCAGGCCTCGTATGTGCATCACCATGATGAAGAGCTTGTCGTTCTTGTAGGAGATCGACAGTTTGACCTCGCCGAGCTCTTTGCCTGCAGCTGGAGACCACAACACCTCTGCCACACACACACACACACACACACACACACACACAGAAATGCTTGTTTATTGATCTGTATTTGGAATGTAACTTCATGTAATTAACGTACATTTTGGGAGGAATAGACTTTGCGTACCTGCCGGTTTGGCGGCCACCGGTCCCGGCCTCTCGTCTCGGGGCAGCGGGTGGAAGAAGGTGTAGACGAGGTCGCACTGCAACGCACAGATTATACTTCATCATTAGAATATGCGTTGACTGCGTCTTCATGCTCTGACTGAAGGTCAACACCACGATAGCCTTAATGCAAATGTAATGAATGACAATGCCAAAATAATACAAATATAATTCATTATTATAACAAGATGAGATTTAATGCAAATGTAATCCAATTCCTGTAACGAGACTTAATGCAAAAATTCTAGAATTATTATAGTAACACGACAAATTGATAATGAATAGTAATCAAACAATTTGAATTATGATAATGACACAACACATTTAATGCAAATGTATGTGAACTTAAAATGTTTAGTGTGCGAGAGAGAGACAAACTCCTTCCACTGCCAAGTTTCTAAAACTGGAAAGACCTGATACAGCACACGCACACACACACACACACCACGCGCACACACACACACATACCATGCACACACACACACACACGCACACAGAACATTTCTCAGAAACCACTGAGTGAAAATGAAACCTAAGACTGATGACGTGAGCAGAAGGAACGAGATCTGAAACAGCAACAACACAAAGAAACACACGTATAAAATTTCCTCTTATATTTAAATATAAACATATATTTGTCTGTGTGTGTATTTAAATATAAACATATACACACACACATACAGCTGCATAGATTAAAATAACCTAGCCTCTTTCTGCACTCTCCTACTTCTGTTCACGAAGAAAACGACCGACCTGAGCGACCTCGGGGGCGGCGTGGATCAGGTGCCACACGTAACCGTTCAGCTCGTCCTTCCTCCGGTCGGCCATCGCCTCCCCACGGGATCGACCAATCACAAGACGGCTCGGGAAACTGTGGGGCGAGACGAGGAGAGCAGACAGACAATGAAAAATAATCAAATCATGACTTTGGTTTAGTTATTGAGTTTTTACTGTGTGTGTGTGTGTGTGTGTGTGTGTGTGTGTACCTGGGTAGTTTGGATGAGGGGAAGATAAGTCTCAGTTTGGTGTGAAGTTCATGGAACTCTTCAAACGTTCTCTGAACCAGCAGCGTCTCCTGCTGAGCCTCTCGCTCCACCTTCACTACGAAGGCCTGAAACACACACACACACACACACATTATTATAAACCTGTTATCATACATGTACTGTTATATATATATATATGTGTGTAATAAGCCGTCCTGGCACTCACGTATCCCTTCCCGGTGCTGGCCGCCCTGATGTGTCTGCAGATGTAGAGGTTCCTGATGAGCCCGTCGCTCTTCGCCGTGTGGACCCTTGGAGCGAAGGACAGCGTAGGTCGATCCTCGCTGGAGGCGAACTTCATCTGGGCCAGATTGTGGATGAAGAAGTTGAGTTTGGTGGCAACGCTGCCCAGACTGGACTCTATCAACCTGAGAGGTAGAGGGAGGACGGTTAAAGGCAGCGGTGACTCATCGTCACCATCATCATCATCCTCACTTCTGTTCGTTCATCCATTAAGATCCAGCGAAGTTCCACCAAAACACAATAAACTCCAGAAGGTGTTTGTAGCCGTTTATTGTTTAAGTTTACGTTTTGTTTGACAGCATTTGCATATTCCTGAATAAGATGGTATACAGATGGTTTGAGTCACTGACACACCATCGCGTGTGTGTGTGTGTGTGTGTGTGTACCTTGTGAAGTACATGGTGGCGTCGGCCTCCGACTCGTGAGGTCTCAGCGCGTCGTAGACGTACTTCAGATCATCCAGGTCAGACAGTTCAGGGATCCCGCAGGACAACATCTGCACACGCACAGCGTTACACGTAACCATGGAAACGCCTATTTCACGATTGACGCCACATGATGATTATCGTTGATGGGTGCTTGTTATGTTTGAAGATTCCTGGACACCTGTTCTGTGTGTCCTGAGAGGTGTTTCTGTTATTCTGTCCACCCCTCCCCTCCCACGTGCCCGTGTGCGTGTGCGTGTGCGTGTGTACCCACCAGGCCCAGCAGGTTGAGGAACAGGTGCGTGTGCTTCCTGATCAGGTTGTACGCCTCGCAGCAGAGGTCCACGAAGCCGTGGAAGCGGCTCGACGGTTTGTCTCCTCCGTTGATGACGTACGCCATGTCGGAGGTGAACACGAAGGGGGCGCGGTCCCTGCGAGCGTCACGTGACACACAGAGGCGGTGGCATGCAGGTAAACCGTAAATACAGATAACCCTTCTACTGTGACTGTGTCCGATCGTCCCATGAACATGACATCACAACTCACCTTTTGATGTTCCCAAACATCTGGGCGTGTCCCAGGAACTTTCCGAAGTCGATGTGGAACATGTGGCCGCTCTTCTTCAGCATGATGTTGTCGTTGTGGCGGTCACAGATTCCCAGGATGTAGGTGGCCACGCAGCAGCCGGCACACGAGAAGATGAAGTTCTCCACCGCCTGAGCGCAGAGTGATTATTACTTAATCAGTGAGCAATCCGCACCTGAGGGAGTGACACCTGGTGTGTCCAGGTGTGTGTGTCCAGGTGTGTGTGTCCAGGTGTGTGTACCTTGTCATACTGCTCATCGGTGGGGTTGTGTTTCTGCAGCCAGTCGGCCAGCGGCCGGTCTTTGAAGGACCCGGTGACTCCGTGCTCCACCTGGATCTTCCTCAGGGTGTCAGCCTGAGGAATCATCTCCACCATACCTGGGGACAAGACACCGGTCAGTCATACCTGGGGACAAGACACCGGTCAGTCATACCTGGGGACAAGACACCTGTCAATCGACAGCTCACCTCTTGTGACATACACCGGTCTTCTTTTGATATAGACCTGTCCTCTTGTGACATACACCGGTCTTCTTTTGATATAGACCTGTCCCCCTGTGACATACACCGGTCTTCTTTTGATATAGACCTGTCCCCCTGTGACATACACCGGCCTTCTTTTGATATAGACCTGTCCCCCTGTGACATACACCGGTCTTCTTTTGATATAGACCTGTCCCCTTGTGACATACACCGGTCTTCTTTTGATATAGACCTGTCCCCCTGTGACATACACCGGTCTTCTTTTGATATAGACCTGTCCCCCTGTGACATACACCGGTCTTCTTTTGATATAGACCTGTCCCCCTGTGACATACACCGGTCTTCTTTTGATATAGACCTGTCCCCCTGTGACATACACCGGTCTTCTTTTGATATAGACCTGTCCCCCTGTGACATACACCTGGCGTCTCCTTACCTCGTCCTCTGCCGGTGGAGAAGCATTTGAAGATGACCATCCTCATGTCCAGACCCTCCTGGATCCAGATCTTGTTCATAATCCGGATCACCTGCAGAGTGAGCATATCCTGCCGCAGGTCGTCTCCTGACTGGACAGAGACATCAGCCGGGGTCAAAGGTCACGGAGGTCAGAAACCCGTCAGCCAAACCAGAGTGAATCCAGCTCCAGAGACGCGAAGCGCGGGCAGGAGCGGGAGGGACGACTCACCTTGAAGATGACGTTGATGTTGTCTCCCCTGGGGTCCAGGTTTTGGAAGGACAGTTTGAGGGGAACGGCGTTGGAGTTGAAGAAGGAACACGACTATGAAAGACGGAGAACGAGAACTGAGACCAGACGCTACACTTGAGGTTCAAACCATTAAATCCAGTCGCTTGTCCGTCATACACGTTTGGTTCAGAAAGACAGGGATGATGTTCCTGCTCCCCAGAAGACGAACCCTTTAGGCTTCAGTGACCTGCTCCTCCTGAGACCACCTCCTCAGAGGAACGGTTTCTGATAATCTATTAAATCTGTGACTGTGTGTGTGTGTGATCGTTTGTGTGCCTTTCAGTACCTGGATGTTGATTCCCGTGACGAGCAGCGCCGGGTTCAGAGGAAGTCTGCAGCTGCTGTTCACTAAGAAGAACTGCTTCATCTCCTCCAGACCCTCCCTGAGTACGCACTGCAACGCACACACACACGCACACACACACTTAAATAATAACAACAACGTGATAACAATAACAGACATTGTGGCCCCTCTGGTTGGTGCTGCCCTTTGCTGTAGCACATTGTTGCAACATTGAAATTGGATCATGAAAAAGACCCAAAAATCCCACAATGTATTAAATGTATTTATTGATGAATGATTTATCAGTGACATTATGTGTGCACAACATTATACAATATATACTTATGTTTTATATTAATTATATAATATGAGATTATATAATATAATCAATGTTTATTGAGGGGGTATTTAAGATGAATTAAATAGTTTAATAGATATTAAACAGAAAATTAAATTAGCAAATAATTTGGGGCAAATTACTTTTTAGGCTGCAAAAGTGCAGCAAATTCTCCGGTTTCAGTTTCTCCATTCAGAAAATTTGCTGTTTCTTTATATCTCAGTGAACTCTTAGTTTCTGACTGTTGGATGAACAAAACATTTGAAAATATTCATCGAAACGGGGGCGTAGATGTTTGCGATAACGTCAAATGCAGACGTTCCGTCCTCCCACCTGTCTGCTGGACGGCGAGGCGTCTCGGACCTTGTGGGCCACGGTGGCGAGGACGGACACCAGCCAGCACTGCCGGTCGAACTCCTCACGGAGGCCTCGGCCGACGCAGCACAGCAGAGCGGCCAGAAGGTGCTGGTAGCGAGCGCTGAACTGACTGTCCTGCAGGTTGTCCTTCAGCAGCCTGAGGGACACACGGGGTCAAACCTGGTTTCATTCAAGGGAACCCGGGTCACCTGATCCCAACTATACACACACGAGTGTTCAGAGGGAATATAGATCTAGTAAAATGATCATCTGACCAGAAGAGGTAGTGAGCGATGCGAATGTCCCCGATGGCTCGCCGTAGGAGGAAACGGACCAGAGAGCTGTCGAGGTAACACTCGTACTTCAGAGCCTAAAACATAAAACATCAGTTAAACTCGTGAGACGCACTTTGATCTCTATACTGCTCTTATTAGACACAATAAAAGTATTTCCTGTTCATCTGACCTGGACGAGCTGAGGGAGGAAGTCCAGTAGCTCTGGATCTGAGATGGAGTCCATCCACTGAACAGCCGTCCTCCTCAGCTCCTGGTCCGGGAACCTGGAACACACACACACACACACACACACACACCATGATGTTACCACAATGACTCAGGACGCGTCAGTGAGACAGGACGGGGGAGGAGGGGGTGGGACGCACGAGGCGTGGAGGAGTCCCAGGGCGTCCTGGTGACCCAGGCAGGCCCACTGGTTCAGCAAGGCGTAGATGTCCGGCAGGCAGGACCACTCCCAGCAGGGGGCGCTGGCCAGCACCAGAGGAAGCGCCGCACTCTCGGACTGACAGAAGGCCTTCTTCTCCCAAAGAAGACGCTTGTCCTCCACCGTCAACCTGCACAGGCAGAGACACGTGAGGACCTTCAGGTCTCTTTTCCGAAGTAACCCTGACGACACACGTCACATGCGTGTCTGACCAGAAGACGGCCTTCTTGTGGAGGACGTCCTGCAGCTGGATCTGACTGATGGTATCCAGTCTAGAGAAGTCGTACTGAGGACAGAAGTCTGCCGGAGACGGAGTACTGAACCGGACCTCGAACGACGAGGTGGGGAAGTCCACCTGGGACAGACAGGAGGACAGAGAGAGACGGGTTAACGGCTTGTGACCAAATGAAATCATGTTTATATTTACGTGTTTTTAGGTTTCTAAAAATCACTAATATGAATAGAATCCATGTTTTGTTTTTGTAAAGTGATTCCGATCGATGACGAATTTCGAGTTGAATTCAATTCACACAAAAAAGAAAAAACACATTAAAGAATTATATCTGTTGAGCCACAGAGGAAACAATGCAGCATAAATCATGTGGAATATTGGTAACTGTCCCTTTATGCAACGTGTGTGTGTGTGTGTGTGTTCAGGCAAAAGGAAGATCCTGAACCAGTCGACTGCACTGAAACAAAGACCAGTGTGAGCGCGTTTGCAGTCTCTATTTTGGGTTAAATTAGATGACAAAGCGTTTTTTTCCCCAGTGGAATGAGCCTCTCACCCTGTTTAGCAGGAGACGGGTGAGGAGAGTGAGACGGGTGAGGAGAGCAAAGGAAAGTGAGACAGCAGATAGGATGCTTCACCTTGTGATTCACTGCATTTCTAAAAGCTATGCTATAAACAGTGCATCATTTATCTATGTTTATCAACTTATGGGATTCAGTGTGTTTTTGCTCCTCTTTAATTGATTGACGCCTGCAGGCTGCAGCTGTTAATGAACTTCAGGATGTAAAACAGTCATCTGGACGGGGGCTGGTTCCTTACGGGAACCTGTCCCGTCCCGTCTCACCTGCAGGATCACGCTGTCCGGCTGGCTGAAGTTTGGCGAGCTCGTCCGTGCGTTTCCGGTCCCCCCCGGAGCCGAAGGCCACAGGCCGAGTAACTTCCTGCCGCATGTCAGGACGCTGCGGACACACACACACACACACACACACACACACACACACACACACACACACACACACACACACACACACACACACACACACACACACACACTTAAACTGTCTATTATGGGGAGTAAAATTCAGATGGAGGACAGGAAGTGACATTCGGGGGTGTTTATGTCTTCCTGCCTCGGGGCGTCATGTGACTCACTGTCTGAAGTTGAAGAGCGGCATGGTGACCCATCCCAGCGCCTCGATGCTGCGCCGCTGGCGCCCCTTCTCCTCGGCTCCACCGGGGGGCGGCAGAGAGCTGGCGTAGAGAGTCACCGTCAGCTGGGACTCTCTGGGCAGCTGGTTGATCTGCACAGGGAAGCACACCCTGCAGGGGGGGGGGGAGCATAACACAATGTTGGTCAAAGCAGGCAGCAAACCTGCGTTCTCTGTGGTGACCAGCAGGGGGCGACTCCTCTGCTCCCATAGACGTCTATGAGGAAATGACTCTACTTCTCTGTAGTGACCAGCAGGGGGCGACTCCTCTGCTCCCATAGACGTCTATGAGGAAATGACTCTACTTCTCTGTAGTGACCAGCAGGGGGCGACTCCTCTGCTCCCATAGACGTCTATGAGGAAATGACTCTACTTCTCTGTAGTGACCAGCAGGGGGCGACTCCTCTGCTCCCATAGACGTCTATGAGGAAATGACTCTACTTCTCTGTAGTGACCAGCAGGGGCGACTCCTCTGCTCCCATAGACGTCTATGAGGAAATGACTCTACTTCTCTGTAGTGACCAGCAGGGGGCGACTCCTCTGCTCCCATAGACGTCTATGAGGAAATGACTCTACTTCTCTGTAGTGACCAGCAGGGGGCGACTCCTCTGCTCCCATAGACGTCTATGAGGAAATGACTCTACTTCTCTGTAGTGACCAGCAGGGGGCGACTCCTCTGCTCCCATAGACGTCTATGAGGAAATGACTCTACTTCTCTGTAGTGACCAGCAGGGGGCGACTCCTCTGCTCCCATAGACGTCTATGAGGAAATGACTCTACTTCTCTCTTGATTTATTCCCTCAGTAAACATTGTGAACACAAGTTTATGGTCTCAGTTTTCAAGTCTTCTTCAATACAACATGATGTTCATTTAGTGACTTGATTACTGTGATTGATAGGTCTCTAATTAAGACGGCATCAAATCTTCGAAGTCGAGGAAAAGATTGTCATTTGGGTTAAAATAACGGCGCAGTGCAGCTACTGAAGAACCAGAGAGAATAAACAGACCTCCTCCTCCGTAACTACGGGGATGTCACGCCAATATTTTTTTAATTTTAGCATTTTTTGGTGGGCAAGAATTTGTAGTTCACGTCTCCACCCACTGGTGGAGGAGACGTCCCCGTCCATGTAGCGTCTCCTGGACGCAGCGTGTGTGTGTTGCGTACCTCTGGTCCCACACCACCAGGTGGAACAGGTATTTGCTGACCGCCTGCTTGCTGGTGTGCTGCGGCGCGCAGAGCTCCGCCCCTCCGTGAGTCAGCGAGCAGGACAGGAAGAACCCTTCGTAGCTGTTCCCGTCAGAGAACAATGAATAAATAAATATATACTTAGAACTTTGTTCCTGCAAGGACAAGATTTTATATTTTATTGTAAAATTACTAAAGTTATTAAAGCAGTTGATGCAGCAATGAATGCAAATTAATACATTTTAAAAAGGTACTTTTACTTCATTCGAGTATTTCCACTCTGCTACTTTACACTTCTACACACCTAAAACATTTTTCTTAATATAACGCCAATTGTACATTTTGTAACGTTTTGAATTAATGAATTAACAATAAAGGATCTGAGTGGAAGTAGAAGTCTGCATGAAATACTAAGTACAATACTTGAGGAAAAGTACTCTGCTAAATTCCTCCACTGAACACACACACACACACACACACACGGCGTGTGACGGCGACAGCCAGGTGTTGGCCAGCCCTGCCTCCTCCCTGAGGTCAAAGGTCAGCTCCAGTTCCCAGGGAGTCAGCCCTTTGTCCCTGCAGAGGGTGTGTGTGTGTGTGTGTGTGTGTGTGTGTGTGTGTGTGGGGGGGGGGGGGGGGAGGGGCAGCAGCTCTCAGCTGAACTGCCTTTGTTTCAGGGCACACACAGTGTGTGTGTGTGTGTGTGCGTGTGCGTGTGCGTGTGCGTGCGCCCGGCTCGCTGCTGCTGACGGTCCGTCTGACGCTTTGTTTGTGTTTATCTTTGTGTAGATCGACTCGCACAAACAGCAAAAAAAACAAATGTACTGTGAAGAATTCAGACAGCGACTGCAACTCGTAGACGTTAGATATTAAAATGCATCGTAAAGACACTACAGGTTTATTATATTCACTAAACATTCACTGTGTGTTTCTGAAGCATCAGTTGTTCTACTTTGTATAATCCTCAGACACACTAATGTCTGAGGATTATACAAAGCATGACGCTCTATAAAGCCTCATCTTTCCCCAAAATGACTTCAACAGCGCAGGAACGGAACCAAGCAGCACCATGATTAAGAGAGGTCATTTTAAAAAGACAATGAAGGCCGGCGCTGGTTCCAGAAGCTTTGGGCTCACTGCCCAAACAGAGTTGAAGGTCACAAAAGGTCAAACGCTGCAGTTCGTTGGTCAAAAACACTACGATAAATTGGGTGAAAGTAGATTTATTTAATGGCACTTTTTTAAACGATGTGTCCTTTCCTATCCACTTTTCCTCAAAAAAACATGGCGAGGTGAAGCAGAGACATGCGCGTGTCTCTTTAGATGTCACATGCGTGTGTTTGCTTCTTACCTGGCGGCCCAGGCGATGGGGATGCGGTGGGCGGCGTGCACGTTGAAGGAGAGCACGTTGTTGACCAGCCCGGCCTCCTGCACCGGCGCCGTGCAGCAGCGGCTCTGCGCCGTCGTGTGGAAGTTGGCGTTGAACGTGCTGCAGTAGAGCTCCACCAGATCCAAGATGGCCGCCGTCAACTTCTCCACCACTTTGTCTGCCAAACGAGGAATTTCAACTTCAGACTTTATGGCGTGACTGTCAATGAGACCGGATCCAACCTCCCACCAGAAATATGATTATTAATCTCTTAATGAATCATCACCAAGAAACATTCATTGTTTAATCATGAAGGTTCTTGATGGTAGAAAATGATGCAGGAAAAAGTCTTCTACGCATCGTCGGTTCTGCTTCCCCCTGTGGCCTAACGTGGTAGTGTCTCCTACCACCAGGGTGCCTTCAGAAAGCATTGTACAGCAGCGTGACAGTCTGCCACTCAGTGAAATAGTCGCTGGGACGTACCTCTGTTCTCTCTGACAGCGAGCACTGAAGCATCCTGGGAGGACAAAGCGGAAGACAACAACGTGTGAATATATGGACGACACGGACCGTCTGTCCTTTTGTCCGTCTGACTTTCACCTTGAGGACTTTGGGCTGCAGACGACAGGGGCATGCTGGGAGTTGGCTGAGGGCGGCGGTCACGTCGGGCGTCTCCACGGCGGCTAACGAGCTGCAGAGCGCCTTCACCGATTGGACGAGGCGCTCCACGTGCAGCGGCAGCTCCGCCTACGGACACAAACGGGAGAGAAGAAGAAGAATTCAATTTGGATTTTGGAAAGTCTTTGAGAGGACTTGTTCTACTTGAGACGCGTTACCTCTGACAGCAGGAAGGACTCGGCTTCATTATGAAACGTATCCAGCAGAAGAGTCAGAGCCTCTCTGCCCACAACAGAGAGAAGATACGCAAATCAACCAATGGATGAAAATACAAAACTTCTTTGGATGAATTTGAATCAAACAATTCCAATTACAGCACCAGGAGCCACTAATCATGATGACTAATACTACATCCTGTTCGGCGGGGTAGAAGCCCCGCCCCTCACCGGGTGACAGTCTGTTTGATGGGACGCTCCTGCAGCAGGATGCTGTGGTTCATGGTGGACATCGTCTCATCGTCTTCTTTCTGTCATCAAAACGTTACCAAACGACAATAAAAGTAATCAGCACTTCTCTCCCAATAATTCACATTCTGTCCTCCACCAAAAATCAACAAATCTCACATCCAGCGATTAAAACCAGCCTGTCTGCTATTGGCTGGTGTTTGGTGATGTCACTGTCTGCAGGTGGTGACATCACCTATAGCACAGAGCTCTTCACCTGTGTGTGTGTGTGTGTGTGTGTGTGTGTGTGTCTGCACCGTGCGAGACAGCTCCGTGTTGATGGAGGCTCTCTTGGTGAGAACCAGTCGGACGTCCCAGTCGAACTTCAGACACTGTTGAACAAACTCCAGACCGGCCAGAGTCTGAGCGCTGAGAGAAAGAACGAGATCAGTCTTTTTGTTTTCTTGTATGCAAACGGTGAAAAACGTTTGCGTCGTCATGGTAACACTCTTCCACTTAAATTAAAATTATTAATATTTCTGCAGATGGACGGTCATTGTTTCACTGCAGGAAGCTCAGCTGTTCTCTTGCAGCTTATCAGACAGAAACACACTTCCACTGATAACACACACACACACACACACACACACACACACACACGCAGCAGCTGCAGTATTTCCTGGTGTGTGCGTGTGTGTGTGTGCGTGTGTGCAGCAGTCGGTCTGGGTTGTGAGCACTGGTGCAGCTGGTCCACCAGCAGCCACGACTCAGCTGCACTGTTATTATGAGTCTGAACCACAGACCAGTTTAATGCAGCAGACAAACTGTTGCTATTGTTGTTTTTTATTATCTATCATCATTGTGTAAAATGTATTTAGACTGAAGCGTTTTCTACCAGAGTCACATGATGAGAAATTAAAACAACAACCAGCCGACGTCAACAAAGGACACGCGTAGCAAATGTATAATAATATGAATACAGTGAGAAGACGGCTTCTCTTACTTGTTGAGGAACTCGTCGTGTCCACAGACCTTCAGCAGGTAGTCGTCCACGTCCATGTGGTCCAGATCGTCCTGAGCGTAGCACAGAGTCTGATAGATCAGCAGGTCCACCGTGGACGAACCTAAGAGAGACAGGGGGACAGACAGAGCAAGTCAGAGACAGAGTCAGAAAGTCTTTTATTTTGAAGTCCCGCACATCCTGCCCTCACCGTCACAGGTGAAGGTGAGCGGCTCTCTGAAGTGCTCGCTGATGACGGTGACCTTCACGCTGACCCCCAGACCCTGGTGCAGCTCCTCCAGGCCGACGGACGGAGACCAGACGAAGCCGCCGTTCTTCGAGCTGTCGCTGTGCGGGTACGCCGCCCGCAACCTGCACAAATACACAGAGCACTGTGACCACCGGGAGTACTACTGTACGCAGGAGGTGTAGAAGTACTAACGGTATTACTGTGATGCTGCTGATGATCAGGACGTGTGTGTGTGTGTGTGTGTGTGTGTGTCACTCACACATCCAGCATGTGACAGAAAGCTGCCACCTCCTCGTCTCTCTCCTCAGACACCTGGAACAGTTCGTATCCAAACCCGTTCATCCGGGAGCCCAGAGACACCTGTCAATCACACACACACAGCCGTCCAATCGCAGGGGAGCTCAACAACGTGACCAGTTCAGTTTTAACGTTTTTTCAATTATTATTTTATTTTGTTATAATTGTATCATTATCATTCCTATTTATATGATTATTACTGTGAAATGATTCTTATGTATTAGACTAAACTTATTCCTGACTAACTGTTATTATTCCAGGGTCACATCATGGGATTCTCCCATGACGCAGGCAACAGAAACGCCCCCTGGTTGCCGTGGTGACCAGATAGAGACGCGGGGTCTTACCGGGTCTGCTGACACGCGCCGGTGGTTCTTGTTGCTCTTGGGAACAGGTACGTACGTCCTGGGCGGGACTTGAGGGGGGAGGGTCTTGCTCCGAGCCACGGGCTTACCCGATTGGTCCCCGCTGGGCCGCCGCCCCCGGAGCCCCTGGCGGCTCCCGTTGAGCCGGGACAGCGATTCATTGATGTTGTCGTAGTTCAGCTCTCCCGAAGTCACTTTGGGCGGATCCACGTCGGGCGTGAACAGGTTGACGTTGCGGGGCGCGGCGGGCCCCCGGGGGGGCAGGAAGGGGTTCTCTGACCCCGACGACACAGGGTGGGGGGTCCTCGGAGGGAGGGTTGGGGGAACATCGTCCGGGAGAGAGGGGAGGCCCTTGGAGAGAAACCCCGACCCGGATCCGAGCGAGTCCCCGAGGCCGAAACCGAGCCCGTCCCTGAACTTGCTGACCTCCGGACTGTCCAGGATGTACAGGGGCTCTTTGACGTAGCCCCCCTGCGGAGGGGGCGCCCGGGAGGTCACAGACTGGGGGGACCGCGACCCTCCAGGCTGGTTCAGGGAGGGGTCGGAGCCAGAGAGGCCCCTCAGCAGGCTTCCTCCTGCGGGGGTGGGAAGGGGCTGGCTCGGGGCAGGCCGGGGGCGTTCGATGGAGGGATTGGGGGTCTTGGAGCGGGCGGGGGTCCGGGGGCCGCTCTGGCCGCTGTCCGTGCCGCTCTTGTCCTGCTTGAGCCTGGACAGGGCGTCGTACTCCATCTGCAGGGCCTCGGCCAGGACCAGCTCCTTCTGACTGAGACCCAGAGCCTCCAGGCAGCCCCAGCCCGCCTCGCCCTCCTTCTGGGTCTGAGGCGCCGACATAATGCCCGATCTGCTGCTAGAGGGACCGGCGAGGACACATGGAGCTGCAGAGGACAGAGAGGACACATGGAGCTGCTGAGGACAGAGAGGACACATGGGGCTACAGAGGACAGAGAGGACACATGGAGCTGCAGAGGACAGAGAGGACACATGGAGTTGCAGAGGAAGGAGAGGACATATGGAGCTGCAGAGGACAGAGAGGACGTGGAGACACATGCCACACTTTGTAAACCAACCTTTGTGTGGCGTTCTGTGGGCATGTGACCGCGTCACTGAATTATAAAATGCATCATTTTAACTGCATCGTAGCTGCAGAATAAATCACGAGGTACGAGGTACGGACCCAATAGAGAACCCCGATAGACTAGAGAGCGTCGCCCTTTCAAAGGCCTCCGTGTCCTCCCGTCTCCATCTGAGAGAATTCAGACTAAAACCGCGTTTTCAGGTGTTTTGATGGTTCTGCGAGGCCTCAACGGAACAAAATGAATGAGTGTTTTAAAGAGAAACGGTGGCGTGCGGATGTGTCTCTATCCAGGAGACCAACCGCCTGCAGCCGAGGGGGAAAGGAAGTCAAACAGAAAACACAATGAGGAGGAAGGAGAGGAAGAGGAAGTGATCCCCAGCAGCACATGTTTCATGACGCGGCTGGCTGAAGTAACGTAGAGGCAGGTGATGATCTGATCCCTGATCAGCGTCCACGTCCGTCCCCATGAGCGACGGACATAAAACGCTCTGCAGCCTCTGCAGGTAGTTGCAGCATCTCTCGTCTTTTATCTCATAAGCTCCACAACACCAATATCGGATCAATACTCTGCATCAGTCTGATGCTGCAATAAGAGCAACTGATGCTGTCTGATGGTCTGGTTTATTCGTCCCTGGGGATCGGGGGTGGGAGGATGTTATCATCCCCACACGCAGGGGGGGAGGGGAGGAGACGGATGGTGGGGGAGGGATGTCATTATGTGCCCCCCCCCCACAGAGAGGAATAGACCCTGATATGGAAACCAGCTGTGTCCCACTTCCACACGTCAAAGCTCCAAAAGGGTTGAACCTCAAATCTCACTTTATATTTAAATCTCTGAAGCTTTTGACGTCTCCATGACAACAAATAAAAAATGTATTACATCAACTGTATTCGACAAATATAACCAATCAGGGTCATTATGTTAAAACCATGATGTTCAAACTGGTCCTCTACAAATTCAGTTACATTACAGGTCATTTAGTTGACGCTTTTATCCAAAGCGACTTACTTTACATTTTTAACCCGTGGTTTTGACAAAATGAATAAGTGTTTTAAAGAGAAACGGTGGCGTGAGGATGTGTCTCTATCCAGGAGACAAAAGAAGACAAGCAGAACCGGAGAGACAGTCTTCTTTATTCCTCATGGTCTTTTTTTCCTTGTTGAAACCTTGTGGTAAGCCCCGCCCTAAAGCATCCCCTGTTGTATGATCTATTAGAGACCTGTCAATCACAGTAAGCCCCGCCCTAAAGCATCCCCTGTTTTATGATCTATTAGAGACCTGTCAATCACAGTAAGCCCCGCCCTAAAGCATCCCCTGTTGTATGATCTATTAGAGACCTGTCAATCACAGTAAGCCCCGCCCTAAAGCATCCCCTGTTGTATGATCTATTAGAGACCTGTCAATCACAGTAAGCCCCGCCCTAAAGCATCCCCTGTTTTATGAACTATTAAACACCTGTCAATCACAGTAAGCCCCGCCCTAAAGCATCCCCTGTTGTATGATCTATTAGAGACCTGTCAATCACAGTAAGCCCCGCCCTAAAGCATCCCCTGTTTTATGATCTATTAGAGACCTGTCAATCACAGTAAGCCCTGCCCTAAAGCATCCCCTCTTTTATGATCCATTAGACCTGCCAAGGTTCTTCTGATACAAACTTACTCATCTACTCCGATGAGACAGAACAGATGGATACAAAACTCATCTGTCTCTGAGACGTCTGTCTCACTTCTCACCTGTCCGTTAGTGACAACACTCCTGTGATGGAGGACTCGTGCGTCCATGAGTACACCGCAAACAAATCATCGTACAAACTATTAATGGGAACTTTTGGACTTTCTAATTAACTAAAGCACAGCGGCTCAATTGAAGCCCAAAGTTAATTCTATGGAGCGCTGCAGCTGCTTCCAACTCAGAAGGTGCAGATCTCAACCCTTCGCAAGGCTGCCCTTGAGCAAGGCACTAGTCTCTGCCCTTGAGCAAGGCACTAGTCTCACAAGTGGAGAGGGGTCAACACCAGGGGAGAAACAGATGCGCTGAGTGAACTTGGGTTCGTTCAACTTTCTATCAACAGTATTTTTTTTTAGTTTGCCATTGATTAAATGACGTATTAATCGTCACGCCCTCTGCAATGACGTCACCACAACGACGTATTACGAGCCAAGTCGTTTGCCCCTCCCCCCCCCCCCCACGGGTTTCCCCTAGAAAAACCAATGCGTCTCAGACCAAAGTGCCCCACGAACCCCTGAAGTCAGCCGGGGTGAATCCACCTGTCCGCAGGTTGGACAGGTGCAAAGTCCGTCGTGACGTCAAGCACTTCCTGGACCGATTGTTGGGGACTTGTCGTGGCTGAGCTTTCAGTTATTTCACTTTGTTTGTTGTTGTTCGGAGTGGAAACGTGTCCAAGCATCCATGTGACAGCTGCAGCTGCCAGCGAGGTGTCCGACCACCAGAGCCCCCACCAGACTCCATTCATAGAACACGTACTTTTCCGTGGCCTCGTTCACCGGCTCGCACGCACACCTGGCAGCGCAGACAGGTGCTGTCCTCTACAACGTCCGTTACAGAAACGCGTAGTTATTCGTGCAAGTATTCAACTATCGGACGGACGTGTGCTCGGCTTTACACCCGCGGACTGTCCCGGAGGGCGGTGGCGAGCGACCGATGGGCTCTTCAATGTGTTTTACCCAAATATATAGAGGAGCACATCAACTGTATGTGCGCCGAATGCACCTGAAGGCCACGAAGACTCGAGAGAAGCCCGTAAACACCCCGTGAAAACAAGCGGAGCGCCCGCGTTGCACAATGTGTTTGTATTGCCGGCGCTGCAAACGGGCTTCGGTCGTGACCGCCGTCCCGAAGCGACGCAGTCCTACAGCGGGAGAGCAACTCGCCCGCCGCCGGGAGAAATGCGTCAAATCGGGACGAGAAACCACAGCGGCGTCCGCTACCGGGAGCTAGCTTCGCCCCCAGGTGTGGGGGGGGGACCTTACCTGAGTCTCGCGCTCTACGGTCGCCAGCAGCGGGCGGCGGTTGCCATTTTAAAGCGGTTTACTTTCCTGGGAAAAAAAATAATAATAAAAAAAAATCCCCATCAAGCTCTGGTCGGTTGTTGGTTTGTTTGTATCGGCGCATCCAAAACAGATCCTCTCCCGCCGCAGCGCGCGGTGTATGAAACCGGATCCGCTCCACACGCCTCTGTTCGCGGGCTGAACAATGCCGCTCTCCGTGCGAGGCTCCGGTCGCTCCGCTGCTCGGGTCTCAGGCGAGGTTATCGGCCGTGCGTCAGCCTCCCGGCGGCAGCTGCTCCGTGCGCAGCGGAGGTCAAGTCACGCACCGGCACCATGGCAACAACACGTGAAGCTTCCGGTCACACTTTCAGAGTAAAACGAATCCTAGCTCCTCCGGTTTTCTTCCGTATATAAACCCTCCTCACACACACATAATAGATACACTGCTGGAAAAAGGAAAAGACATTACTTTTCTAACTTAACTTTATTCTCTTGTTTTATACTAACCCACAGCCTTATTCTACTAACCCATTGCATTAGCATTTTATTTTATTACTTGTGGACTGCTGTCTTGTCTATTGTTACACTGTCTACTGTCACGCACCGACCGCCAAGACAAATTCCTTGTATGTTTGACATATTTTGGCAATAAATGTTTCCTGATTCCTGATTCCTGATAAGGACTTCCGGTAATGACTCATTGTGTGTAACTTGACTTGACTGAGCTTGTCCAGAGTGGAAACAGCGACGCCTGGTGGTAGAGAATTACTACCAAAAAAAACCCATTAACATCAAATGTCAACTTTCTGAGCATTTTCCATAAACTACGGTAATCTGCTACTGTACTGAAGTCATGATGCCAAAAATATAATTCAGACACTGATTATTTACTCCAGTGACAGGAGAGAAAACTGTTGGACTTTGATTTGTTTATCTGTCCAGTCAAACAGCAAAGTTGCAACTGTCCCTAAATATTGCAACATATTTCTACCATAATCTTTGATTTACTTGTTCTTTTTTTGGTGAGTTATTTTTAAACATTTATTAATATGACTCGTATTGCTACGGTGGTTTATTTTGAAAGGGTGTCAGTTTTATTTATTTTACACAAATCATTTTTAACGCATTTTGCTGTTGCCTCCTCCCTCCCCTCCCAGGATGTAGTGCTAGACCTGCTGGAGCTTAGGGAGGCCCGGGAGAACCAGAACCAGGTCTGAAGCTTAGTTTATGGTCGTGCGTTTTCAGAGAAACGCAGGGACACGCAAGAGCCCCTTGCGTGCTTTTTTTCCACCCCTTCTCTTTTTTATAGACTGGTGTAAAAAGCTACGCAAGCCTCACGCAGCCCGCAACGCTGTGATTGGCTGCTAAATACATCCTTTCCAGAGTCTCACATTTCCGGCTTCATGGCATAATACCGGTCCATAAAAGGACGATTTTTGGAGAGAGAATGAATCAGATTGAAGAGCTTTTGAGGGAAGAAATACGAAGCACCAGAACAGCAGCGTTGCTTTATTGTCACGTCAACAAAGACGTTCTGCTGCAGCAAATCCGAACAAGTCACTCAGAACAAATCGCTTCACAGGCCGCAAAACATCAAAGATATGAATGAAAATAAGTGGTTTAGATCTGATTCTTCATTTGTACAGTTAAAAGTCTAAAGTGCTCTATAATAAAGAAATAAAAATTAAAAAAAATTAACGATTGTACAATTCACTATTAACAATAAAAAACGTCCAAAAGTAAGGCTTCTTTTACACTTCACTGATCAGTGAGAGGTCACAGGGTCACCACGTCTTTGAATAAACGTTACAAACTAAATACACGGTGCAGCCAAAGTCCTCATGTGAACCATTTCATCACAGGATCCTTCTCGCAGTCACAATTACTAATAAAAGTTCTTCAAGTCCTTCCAACAAATGAAGGGTAATGAAACCAGGAGCAGGTTCCGTGTCTTGTAATTGTGGCAGATATCGTCACGTTGTTACGACTTCCATGAAGCAAAACGTCGTGTTTTCATTCAAGAAACAAGTATTTTGTGAGTATGAAATGACTTGTGTGTATTTTTAATGGACAGATTCACATCTCACGAGTCCCGATCATTAAAACCAAAGCAGCTCTTTTTGGGGAGACGTTAGAATACGATAGATTAGAAATACACAAGATTGTGTTGTGTTGTTGTCGTTGTTTCTTTGGGAATACATTTCACTTGTCATTTTTCTGCATCCATAAACTTTGATTTTTCATCTGGTAAAACTGACAATTTCTCGTGATACAACGGTGTTCAAATATAGACACACACACCTAATAATGATTACAGACTGAATCTGTAACCATGAGAAGAATCTCAGAATTATTACTTCAATGTCATTCAGCTATAACTAAACATTTTGTAATATAAGAAAATATCGCAACGTACAATTCGCGTAATTATGAGATTTTCTTGTAATTCTGACTTCTGTAAACCGTAATTATCAGCATTTATTCAGACTAATGTTTCCTGTGTTATGTCATATTTAATGATGACTGCGTTAAGTTTTTAATGAGTTAGCGTCTTAAGAAACGGGAATTAACCGTAACTATACGTATTGAGAAATAATCCACATTTATGAAAATCTACTTCCAGAATGTTTGATTTCCAGAACGTTGAAGACTAAATAACAGCCTCTTTATATTTAATTACATACACAGAAAGAAATGTACCATTATACTATTATTTCCTGGAATGATTTACTTTTACATTTAATTGTAGATGAAAGTGCTGAGAAGCTTCTAATTAAATCCAATTTTCACTTTATAATAAGATAAAAATGAAAAGAAATTTATCCTGGTAATTAATAAAATTCATCAATATTCCATCATCGCAAGAAAACCTTTTCGTACGTAGTCAGCAACTATTCATTCGACTGAATCTCATAAAGATTAAAGGATTTCTTGGAATCATCTGATGAATTTTATATTTACGACTAAAAACTATAACGTAGTTAATAAGAAAGAAGCCGTTTCTTTGCTCAGAATCATGTGACTAAAACACCTTTCAGGGACGCGCCAGGGGACAGCGACCCAGTCCGTCCTCCCGAGGAGAGGGACGCGCCGCGTTTCCACGGCAACAGCGTCCACAGAGAGCAGCGAGACCGCCAATCCGTCCCGACAAAGCTGCTTGTCCCGGTCGGGTCTCCTGAAGGACATCACAGCTGCTTCGTCCTGCATCTGGACAAGTGTGTCCCCAGATTGCAAGAGTCTCGATTGTCCTTCATTTGCCCATGATACCTCCGCAATGCGTCCTCAGTGTATTCTGTAGGTTTGTCCTTTATGTGTCCTCTGTTCATTCCTGTCAAGACTGTCCTGTGTCTTTCATGTGTCCTCAGAGTGTCTCTAGTCGGGTTGAGTCCTCAGATTGTCATGTGAACATGAGGACAGCCTCCTCCTTAGTTGTGTTTTGTCCTCCAGGACAGCAGTTGTCTCTAAACTTCCTTCTCTTCTTTATGAAAGGACGTCCGTCTCAGATTTTCTTTCACTTTGACAAACTCTGGAGCTTTCAGGTTCTCCTCCTGCTCCTTCTCCTGCTGTTTGTCCAACTGCAACACCAGAGACAAGCGTCAAGGAGACAACACACAGCGGCAAGGTGGAAGACATCATTCTATATTCCCTAAAGTGTCTGTCCTGCACTGCGTGTTGTGTGTTGTGTACCTCGTCCAGTTTCTGGTGTCTCTTCAGGAGCTCGGCCTCCAGAGGAGAAATCTTCCTGCGAGCTTCCTCTTCCTGTTTCCTCTGTTTGATCAGCTGATCTCGTTTCCTCGACTCCAGAACTCGCTGCAGCTCCGGCTTCGTCTCCACACTCACGCCGCTGCTTCTGGACAAAGAACACACAGTAACACAATGTGTTTAGTACTCCACAAAACAGCAAAGGGACACACACACACACACACACACACACACACACACACACACACACATCTTCATCAATTAATCATCAGCATCAAAATAGCTGATATCAATAAATACCTCAGTGTGTAGTAATTTATAGATATACTACACACATATATTCTCCTGAATATGTACACACACACACACACATACATTTTTATAAGCAGCAAAGTGTTGGAATAATTAGGCAATGATGAAAGTAACTGGTTCATTTATAGACAAAGTAAATATGACCGTTTGTTTGGATTTATATTTTAAACTGTATTCTTCCAACACAAAAATATTCTTTTGTTTGTGCATACGTGTATTTATGTGTGTGTGTGTGTGAATACACACAATGGCACAGTGAAATAATGGAGTGAACCTTTGTGTATCAGAATAAGTGACGTGTGTTTGTGAGTTTCCTCCAGCAGGGGGCAGTAAGCAGCATATATTAACATCACATTACAGGTCATTTATCCAAAGACACTTACGTTACATTTTTAACTCAGATTTTTACATTCTGCCCGGGGAGCATTTAGGGGTCAGGTGTCTTGCTAACCCTGGGGCAGCCGGGACTCAAACTACCAACCTTACGGTTCCCAGCTCACCCTCTCTACTCCTGCGCCACGACGACCCCAAACACGTCATAATGCGTGTTTCTGCACACATGCGTACATGTATGTATAAAAACATACGTTTTCCACACGTGACGTCATTCCACGTGTCCTTTACTAGTTTTCAGAATCTCTTTTGCATGTAGTAGTTGAGCATCATCTTGTATCCTCTGAAGTTCTGAGCTGCGGTTGAGTTGTGTAATAGCTGTAAGTTGTTGGTGCGTTTGTTTCATGCGCCTCGCGTTTCCTCCTGAATGATCAATCTAGAAGAAAAACAGCGACCTTGCTTTGCCCGGAGTGTGAATAAGCGGCTGTGCGGAGGTGAAAACTTTCCCAGTCCTCCGCATGCAGGCCTGCGAGGTGGGAGGCTGTTGCTTAGCAACAACCACTCGTGTCTTCAGAAACTTTACACGACGAGACGACAGGCGTTAAAAGACTGGAAAGAAATGCCGCCCTCTGATTGGTCAGCCCGCGGCTGCCAGCCGATGATGAGCAGGGGGCCGTGACCCCCGAATCCTGTGAACACTTCCAATAAGTAGAACTATATGAGGCCGAGTGACCAACATCCAAATCCCGCAGACAGCCAGTGGAAGACATATTATTACAATCATGATAATAGTACAGCTGATCATTCAAGGGGCTGTGATGTCATAGGAGGAGATGTCATCTGCATGAGTCAAAGCTCAGTTAAAATAAAAATGTATATTACTGTTGTAAGTGATACGAGAGGGCGGAGCTAACCAAACACTAAATCAGACATGTTTAGACAACTAAAATATTTCAGTCAACTTTCATGAACTGAAAATCAACTCAAGGCGAAACGTTACACAAAAACCTGCATCGCCCTGAATCCTCAGAGACCTGTCAATCAGCATGTAGCCCCGCCCTAAAGCCTCCTGCTTTATGGTCTGTTTGACTCTAAATCGACCATCATTTACTAAATGAACATCACGCTGTATTTAAGAAGACTTGAAACTAGAGACTGAGACCATAAACTCATGTTTACAATGTTTACTGAGGGAATAAATCAAGAGAGAAGTAGAGTCATTTCCTCATAGACGTCTATGGGAGCAGAGGAGTCGCCCCCTGCTGGTCACTACAGAGAAGTAGAGTCATTTCCTCATAGACGTCTATGGGAGCAGAGGAGTCGCCCCCTGCTGGTCACTACAGAGAAGTAGAGTCATTTCCTCATAGACGTCTATGGGAGCAGAGGAGTCGCCCCCTGCTGGTCACAACAGAGAAGTAGAGTCATTTCCTCATAGACGTCTATGGGAGCAGAGGAGTCGCCCCCTGCTGGTCACTACAGAGAAGTAGAGTCATTTCCTCATAGACGTCTATGGGAGCAGAGGAGTCGCCCCCTGCTGGTCACTACAGAGAAGTAGAGTCATTTCCTCATAGACGTCTATGGGAGCAGAGGAGTCGCCCCCTGCTGGTCACTACAGAGAAGTAGAGTCATTTCCTCATAGACGTCTATGGGAGCAGAGGAGTCGCCCCCTGCTGGTCACTACAGAGAATGAAAGTTAAGGGCTTTTCCGATGAATAAATAATTATTAGAACAGCTTGACATCCACTTTAGTTCTATGACTTTGCTGAATAATTGGTGAAGACCTTTGCATCTACATGGCCGAGTAGCTTCAGCTAATCAACTTTTCACTATGTCCTTTTGTTCCAAATGTCCCACACACACACACACACACACACACCTTTTGCAGCTGCTCATCAGCTCTCTGTGAAGCTCCTGGTGACTCTTGGAAGCTTTGACGGGATTCACCAGTTTCTTGGGTTTGATGAGGTCGTTGTCCTCGTCTTCCTCTAGGTAGTCGGGCTGGGGGACGTAGCCGGACACCGGGGACGGTTTCCTGTGGACGCCCTCGGACCGGTGCTGCTGCAGGTCAGCGTACGCCGAGGCTGAGGGCAAGAAACCACAGGGACGCTCAGACGGAGGGGACTGGAGGTCATGCAGAGGATGAACCCTTCAGAGCTCCTCTAGCGCCCCCTCTGGACGTCTGCAGCAAAACACCAGCACGTTACTTCATACTAGACTCTGCCGGGATGAAGCACGGTGTTCATGGCTGTGACTGTCCCTTGTTCCCATTTGTCCACAAGAAGAAAGGACAGATTAAAAGGCATCTGATCCGAGTCCTCAGATATTCTGGGAGACAGAGATCAGATGTCATACAGTTCACCTCACACAATGACCCCTTTCTCAGGCGCAACCAGAGACCGATTTCCACTGCTGCTTCATATTTCAGAAAAATAGAAATCGGCCCCGAGTGTGTGGACGGCTTCCTGGAGGAACCGCCGCTCTCCTGCAGACTTTTCTCTGGACGTTTCAGCCACAGATTTTGTGAAGATTAAACAAAAAGCTTCGGCGCTGGCTGAAGTTGCAGAACGTCCGGTTTAATTGTGCTGAAGTAAACGTTACCTTGCTGGCGTGTTGCCCTGGATAAAAACAAAAGGTCCTTCAGCAGCCGGTTTCGCCGAATCTGCAACCTGCAGCTCACCATTCGATTTCCTCCCACATGGAAGTTCACACATTCGACTGAACAAAGGAAACTGCGTTATTGTGAGCAAAGAACGAGCATGAACGCAACACACGGACAGTTATTCATGGAAACCTTTACAGCACGGACATGTGACTGAGAGAAAGTCTCTGCTGGAGGACTCTCAGGTCTGAGGACCGAGAGACGTCGTGGTGTCGTATTGATCCGAGACGGGACGAGCAAACGAAACCCTGTTCATCGACGTTTAAACGTTATCTGGTTACAACTGGAAGCTGTGAGGGGAAGACAGTCCGCCTCCACCGCCGCCAGTTACACAGCAACATGGGGACAAAATGTCTCTTCTCTCTGATTCATTCATCCTGGGAGGGAAATCACACCGACGTTAATCAGATGGCTCAAAGCGTCTTAAGGCATCGCTGAAACGCGTCCTGCAGCATCACAGTTCAAACTGATTACAAGTATTAACTACACACGGATTTATGGATACTACGTTCTGCTCGACCCACTGGGACCAATTACACCAACAAAAGCTGAAAAAAACCCAACTAAATAGTGCTTTACATTTTAATTTGTAGTTTTTACACAAATATATTTGACCCATTTGTAAATAATTCACAAAAACAGAAGCGCCGACTGTTTGAACAGAGCAGGTCGAAGTCTGTTCCACTCTCACCAGAACGCTCACATCTCCACAAGTTGCAAAAGACAAACACGTTTTATCTGTTCAGCTATTGATCTGCTCCAAACCAGAACCGCGCCGAACCACCTCGCCGAACGCCAACCGGGGTTAAAACCGCAGACACGGTTCAATCACTCCAGGATGTGAAGACGAACATGGATTAAATTATGAGAGAATATCGGACCAAACCGGGATTAAAAAACCCCCCAAAAAAACAATCTGTTGCAGCAAAGAAAAGTAAATCACCAGAGAACGATTCAACCACAACTAAAACACCACATCCCTGTAAGTCTGATGGAGTTTTTTTATTATTACGCAACAGTCTGAGAGAAGTCCGGACTCCTACTCAAATGAAATGAATCTGCCAACAGTGATTTCATCTTCATCCCACGTCCACCCGCGCACGCTCTTATTATTTTGATGGCGCTGCTGCTCGCCAACGACTCCAGTTGAATTATTCGTTAAATGTAAAATATAATTGCATTTTGTTCTCGAGTAAAGAGTGTGAATACTTGAGTCGCACCACAGTGCAGCCCTAACGTCTTAAAGCTGAAAATAGATTAATAACAATTAAATGTGTAATTACATTTAAATTCCAGTTGCAAAAAAAGGAGTAAAACATTTTTGTTATTTGTTTTATTCTAATGATATCACACATTTCCACATATTCAGCAAATACACACATTAAATGAAACAAATCTGTAAAAATTAAACAAATGATAAACTGTTCATAAAGTGAAGGAAGCATCATCCACTCATTCATTAAGAAAATCCTTTTTCTAGAGAATTGCAAAAAATAAAAAACAGTCATCTGCAGTTTAAAATAGTAAGAAAATTCTGCAGGAGGATCCGGGATCAGTCAGTCCGTCTTACCAGACTTCACCATCCCCTCCGAGGCTGTAGTTCTCCTCTGATCCATCTGGGCCTGGTCCTGGTCCTGGTGATCCTCATGTGTTTCTGTCTGCGTGAACCTTCATGCTCACTGTGGAGAAGCAGCAGCGCTCCGCTCCTCTCGACTGAGTCATGCAGAGTGTAAAACAGTGGTCACATGACCCTCCCGGTGTTCCCCTCCTCCTCCTCCTCCTCCTCCTCCTCCTCCTCCTCCTCCTCCTCCTCGTGAAAACCTCTGACAAACCGCTCTCAGCCTTTTCCCACGCTGCCGTCTTCAGGTTTCAGTTTGAAGTAAAAAACGTCAAAAAGTGACAGTCTGAAGATGGTGGCGCTGAAAATTCACTACTCGATTCATCCTCTGAGGAGAATGAATGTGGTTCCAACACGTCCTCCAAATTAAAAGAGTAAATCCGTTGTTTGTTCATGACTGAGAAACAAATATTTTGAAACGCTGGTTTAAGGTTTAACTTTCTGTGAACGTTGGGAGGCCTTTTAATGGAGCTTGCAGTTTCCCCCTGCTTATAGCCATTGTGCTAAGCTAGCAGTTTCCCCCCTGCTTATAGCCATTGTGCTAAGCTAGGCTAGTAGTTTCCCCCCGCTTATAGCCATTGTGCTAAGCTAGGCTAGCAGTTTCCCCCCCGCTTATAGCCATTGTGTTAAGCTAGGCTAGCAGTTTCCCCCCCGCTAATAGCCATTGTGCTAAGCTAGGCTAGCAGTTTCCCTCCCGCTTATAGCCATTGTGCTAAGCTAGGCTAGCAGTTTCCCTCCCGCTTATAGCCATTGTGCTAAGCTAGCAGTTTCTCCCCGCTTATAGCCATTGTGCTAAGCTAGGCTAGACACCTGGACCTCTCCGTACGGACGCACAGACGGAATACGGCGACGATCTCATAACGTGCCACGATAAAGACACCCGAAGGAGTCGCCCCCTGCTGGTCAGTCGACAGAACGAGGAAAACTCACCTCTGCCGTTTGGGTGCTTTCCATTTTTCGCATGTTGCTGCTTCGGCGGAGTCTCGTGGTCGATGCTGTACGCCTTCTGGAAAACCGCAGAAGAAGAAATGACATAAGCGCACGGTGCACTAGCATATTTAGCTCTTTATTGTGTGTATATATATTTATTTATTTTGACTTTTAATGTTTTACATCTGTAGCTTTGTCGAAGGAGGGATAGCGACAATAAATATCTTCAATCTTGAAAATGACAAAAGAATAATTCAGACGTCATTGTTCTTCTGGCAGCTGTATTACCCACAATGCATCTGGACAGTTCAAACAGTGCGTTTGTGTGAGTGTTGTGACCTCATTCTGTACTTCTATTCATGTACTTTTCAGAGTATTTACCCATATTTAGTGTTTGGTTTCATGAAGCACCTCCTCCTGTTCCCCTTCCTCTCTCCTCGTCACCTTTCCTCCTCTTCAGTCACCTCCGCCTCTCCTCATCTCTCTCCCCCCCTCCTCTCTGTTCTCTCCTCCTACACCTCGTCCGTGTCTCCCTCTCCTCATCCCTCTCCCCTCCTCCTCCCCCTCCTCTCCCTGGTGGTCCCCGGCCGCTGGTCTCCTTTCAGACTCCAGGTCAGTTGGACGGCGTTGTCCCTGACTGAATGGACTTTGTGTTGGTTGCTAGGAGACTTCAAGGCTCCAACAGGCTTCGACATGGTGACAAGGCCCTCACTGTCTCACAGACGCCCCCCCTTCCTCCTCCATCACCCCCTTAAGGAGGAGGAGGGGGTCCCGAGAAGTGCCCATGAATGTTGTTTACTGCAGGATGAACATTTGATGAATGATCTGTTCTCCTAAACTGGTCCCAGTCCGTCCACCAGTAAGACCAGTTTCAACTGTGGTGAAGTTCTCTTCTTCCTCTGATGAGGACGATGATGAAGGTGCCACCGTGACGGCGTGGTGCAAACTGCACAAACAAGCCGCACTTCACGTGTCGCACGGGTTTGAACGCACGGATGGAATAAAAAGAAACTCCACAGCTGATGTGGGATCAGCTGACTTGCTGAGGTTCGGACTCAGCAGGTTTAATGACGAGCAGTCTGCCCCCTGCTGGACATATACGATCATTACAGCTCTGACTGTGGTGAAAAAACAGTGGTATGGGGGCCAAATGAGGCCCCCCGGCAAAGATGTTGGTTTAATCTTAAACTACGGATAAAAATAAGAAATTTAGAAATCAGAAAATGATTTCATCATTTAAAAATAACTCTCTGAACAGCTGAATGGAACCAACTGATCATTTAAGTGCAACTGGACTCACACAGAACTTTATTCTGAAGGTCAGAGGTCAGACCGTCTAATCACAGCTCAGCAAACAGCTAATCTCTTCTTCTCTGGTTCTTCTGCAAACTCATACCAGCATTTAAAAAGGTAATAAACTACTAAAAAAAAGCATTATTGAAGAGGTTGAAATAAGGTTATAAGAATGAGGGGAGTTAATAAATCGACAACATTAACAACGTTTAGTTTCATTTAGAGAACTTCTCCAGCTGTAGTTTTTACGGTTACAGTTTTACTCTTTTTCTACTTGTTTCAGTATTTTTAGCTGCAGGGATTTTCTCTGATCTCAATCTGGTTCAATCCGGAGTTAACCCTCTGAAGACATTAAAACTACATGTTTTTCTGTGTTTTTGGCCCCCTGACAGGAGGCTGCGGTGGATCATCAGGCTGATCCTGGATCTGTCGCCCCTTCTTCTTAACGAGCAGCGTTACGTAACGGCAGCTGGAAATAGTCCACCGCTATTTATTGTGTCAGAGCTCATTCAGTCGCTCACACATGACTTCACAGACTGACCGTAGACCTGCCGGCAGGAGCTGGGCTCCGATTGGTCGAAACGCTCCGTTTGTTATGAGGCCCAACAAGAGAGACTGATGTCATTGTGTAAATATTACAATAAGGACAGAGATCCACTCCCATTTTAATTGGTGTTAGTTGCATCGCCTCCAGCCATATTGTGGTTTAAAAACTGCCTTTAAATAGAGCTATGATATAAAATAATATCCACGAATTTAGTTTGAGGGGATCCACATTTTGCCGTTTTTTAAATTAGAGATTTAACATTTGGTCCACGTGACCTTTCTCCGTTGGTCCTATACGTAGTCAGTTTCTCTGGTATGACGTTGTCGGCGGCCCCGTGATGTCACAGGGGTCCAGTTGCCACGGTGACCACATATCAAACTGAATAAGGCAGTTAGCGCTCTCTTCCTCACCACCACCTGCTGCTGCTGACTGGAACGCCACTAAAAATACACCTATGAGCTGCGTGTGACGTCACAGGCACAGGCCCCGCCTCCTAATGCCACCCAGCTGACAGCTGTCACAGTCGCCGTGGCAACAAACACACCCAAACAGGCCCACCTCAACAGGTGGGTTTGCGCCTCCATAGCTCGAATACTTGGAGGAGCGAGTTTAAGTTCAAGTGAAGTACTTCAGTACACATTCAAGGTACTTTTATGATATAAGAGTTACATGCTCTTTTTATTCTGATGATATTAATGTACATGAATTAAAAAATATATATACATTTTATTTTCATAATTTTCTGAGAAAATGGCTTGATTTATTCCCTCAGTAAACATTGTAAACATGAGTTCATGGTCTCAGTCTCTAGTTTCAAGTCTTCAATACAGCGTGATGTTCATTTAGTGAATGATGGTCCATTTAGAGTCAAACAGACCACAAAGCAGGGGACGCTTTAGGGCGGGGCTACATGCTGATTGACAGGTCTCCAACAGACCATGAAGCAGGGGAAGCAGTTATCCAAAAGGGCAAAAGCCAAACTCACGGCTTGTAAACAATGTCTACACGTCTTGGTTACATCCCAGAATATCTCCATCAGAAGGTCCCGGTGTCGTGTTCTCAATGTGGAGTTAAATACGTCTCCCTGCTGTATTCTGACGTCTGCAGCGTGCTCGCGACTCGTGGAGCGATTAACGACTCACACATCGTACGTGAGATTGTCAGAGATGGTGTCGGACCCACTGGGTCCAGACTGGTGTCTGTCACGGTGCACGGCTGTGGTTTACAGGCTGCTCAATCTGTGCTGGAACAAAAACGAATACTTTCTGTTGAATTTTAAAAGCTTACGAACTTTAAAAAGTCATAATTTCTGATTCAACATATTGTAAGAAATTCATTTGTTTACAAGAAAAATATCAGTCTGGAGGAAACAACTGGACAGTGACTAAAATAAACCATTTATCAAATAATCGGATGGATTGTGAATAATGTGATCAATCATTCATGTTCCCCGAGGACGAACCACAGTAACTTAGTCAGCAGTTTAAGAATCCAACCAGAACTAATCACGTCGATATCAGCTTCAGGTGTGCTTTGGGTTGATTGACATTTAGCTAATGCTAGCATGCTAACAGGTTAAACTGTGACCCTGTAAACATTGTACACTTCGGTCTTAGAATCAGTGAATCTTTGGTCACCGATTCATATTTTATCAACATAACACATTAATCAGCTCGAACTAAACCTAAAGTCCAGATTCATCAGGTTTGTGTTTCTGTACAAACTGGAAGAAAAGCTCAAACTTTTTACTTAACAAAAGCAGTTAAACTCAGTGTGAAACACTGCAGTTCAAACGTTATTCTAGTAAAAGCACAAATATCCGCACCAAAGTATTATTAAATTATTAAAAAGGTAAAAGTACTTGTTATGCAAAATTATTAATATCATTTCATTTTAACTACTTGAAATTCATAGCGATTTCTGGAGTAAGAGCATAAGGTTTTACAAAATACAAATAGAAGTCATGTCTTAAACTTGTCCTGAAGCAAATGTGACGTAAACGACGTCTAGTCGTCAACCAGTGACTGACCTTCTTTCCGTACGCAGCTCCCATTCTTCCCCTGCAGCAGGTTCACAGTCCACGCCGCCGCTCTTTCTGCCCCTTCTCCTCTCCCTCACGACTTATTTTTCCCAGCAGCCCCGGCCCCCTCCTCCCCCTCCTCCTCTTCCTCCTCCTCTTCCTCCTCCTGCAGCGCGGTCGCCGGGGTCGTTCAGCCCACCGAACCGTGAGGCGGCTTCATAACAGCAAAGCCAGAACTGAAACAATCGGAGCGTTTGGCTGTGAGGAGGTGGAGAAGGAGGTGGAGGAGGTGGTGTCCCAGCCACCTGTTGCTGCTTGACTCTCTGCGCTCGGCTGTGAGGAGTTAAGATGTCCTGATTGGATTAGTGTAATTGAAGGGGACAGAGAGGGACAGAGAGGGACAGCGGAGCGCGAACGTTCTCTTACCGTGAGCAGCAAAAACACAGGAAGGCAGAGGAGGCCTCTGGCGCACTGCACCTCCACCAAGACCACATAGTAGAGCTCAGAGCACCGAGCCCAGCAAGTAGCCACCTGCCGCTCCACTGCTATCGGCACCTGTTCAAATGGGATAACAGGGAGACGTTATGTTTGAATAAAAAGAGCAGAATAAAGTGTGGACGGAACCGAGTGAGCAGCTGTGTTTGCTGGAGGTGGAGCGCTCGGGGAGATGGAGCCCTGAACCCGGCTTCACCTATTTGGGGGCTCTGAGGAGAAAGGACGGACTGACATGTGCTCGCATGAGGCTCCATTGTAAACTATAAGAAGTGGAACTTGTTGCCACGTCAACCATCGGTTTATGGATGACGCTTTTGAAGCCCAAATTGGGCATTTTGGCAATTGTGCTGTATTCTAAAAGACACCTGTCAATCACAAGGTAGCCCCGCCCTGAAGCACTGACTCTAAATATATACAACGTGATTTCATTTGACTTTAACACACTTTACTTTCTCTCGGTTTTGCTGTTTTCACCTGGTGAACATGAATCAGCTCAAAGCAGCTGCTTCTGTGGGAGAATCACTCAGCTCGTCACTTCTGTCTCTGAAATGTGTCAATTGTCCAAAAACGGGGAGACTTCACTCGTTTGTGATGACGTCACCCAGACGGGAGCAGAGGGGACCATGTGTGACCTGTGACCTCTGATGCCGTTCGACCTGTGATGCTGTGTGACCTGTGACCTTTGATGTTGTGTAACCTTTGCTATTAGGCGGCACTATGAATAAGAGGTTCTGCGCGGCGTCGATAAGAAGATCTCACTGGAATCCTTCTGATGGAAACAAGATTAGAATGTTGTGACGTTAAAGTGACCGGTTTGTCTCTCAAAGTGCAGATAAACGTGTGAGAGACGATTTATGATGTGTGTCAGGAGCTGATTGACGGGCGGGTCAGCCTGCATAGGGTAGGAACCTTTGGGGGCTCGGCAGGTGTTTCCAGCCGGAATAGGACCGCATGCTGGGTGGCGCCATGTTACACACGCTGGGTGGATGTTTGTTGAATGTGTGACAGGAGTAAGTTGGCAAATAAATGGACTCAAACACAAAGACTGTCACTCATCCGTCATGGGACAACAGCGGCGCGTCAACTAGGGACAAAATGCCTCGGTGGCTTAAAGCGTTGGCTCAGCCTCTACAGGAAGCCGTAGGATCAGATACGTGTCTGTGGTTTTTGAGATGGGTGAAGGTTTTTTTCCCCTCAGCAGAAACCGAACAACTGCATGTTAAAAATAAGCCGGGACACTGCGGCTTCCAGCTACTTATAGACACCAGGCACGAGCGAACACACAAACTAAACTACACACAAACAAACTGAGGACCTGCTCCTTGTATTGAACCACCACATCTTCTAGCTCTGCCTCCTCCTCCTCCTCCTCCTCGGCTGCAGACAGCTGCTCCACCATAAATGTGCCGATCAGATACCAGGCCTTTCAGAGAAGCATTGACCCACGCAGCGGCCCATCCGAGGAAGATCGCCCCCCCTCAACCGACCCATCAGCATCTGTCCACAACAAGACGATTCTGCCTCCTTTTGCTGCTTCAACATCTTACTTCATAGGAAATGACACACGACATCACTTCAGGCTCTCTAATGAACTTCTTTCACAGTTTCGATAAAAAATACAGAACCAAATAACTTTTTAAAAAATGATTTTAATTCATTTACATTTTTTGTTTGTATTTTTCATAATTACCTCGTGTGTGTTGCGTCATGTTGTTAAAGACGTCGCTTACAATCTGAAGCTCTGTTGTTAAAAGTTAAACTCAAAAGCAAACTCGTTATATAGTTGTCATGATTTAATGACTAAGAAACCCATTCAATTTAAATACTGTCCATTTGAGGCGGGACAAACGTTCATGATGAGAAGTCTGGTTTACTTAACTGGTCCTACAGGAGCACTGACATTAATATTATCAATATCCTCCGTTGGATATCTGAAAACTACCGTATCCAACAACACCACGGAACAACTTCACACTTACTCGGTATTTATGTATTTACACAATAAATAAAATGGCAACAATATATCATTAACCAATTAACAAACGTGTGTAGAGGGGGGATTTAGCCTTCCAGACTGAAACACACGGAGAGCTGCGTGTGGTCACATGATTTAATATTTCAACGATCCACAAAGCGGATCCGTCCCCCGGGGGTCGGACGCCGGGGACGGCCCCCGGTCTCTACTGGTCTTCGGCGGCCGGGGTCTCCGGCTCGTCGTGGCTCGGCCCGGACATCTGCATGAAGAGCTCCCTCATCTCCGTGATGTCATCATCCAGGGAGGACGTGGCCGGCCGCTGCTCGCGCTCCTCGATGAAGTCCCACAGGCGGACGTTGTTCATGAACTACGGAGAGGAAGAAAAAGGAAAAAATACAGATGAAAAAAATGTTATTCCCACAAAACGCAGGAGCTTTGAATCTCGATGGCGTCTGCGGTTTCTGACCCGGACGTTCCCCTCGGAGCTCAGCTGCTTTCTGGGCCGGTCGGGTTCCGCTCGGGTGCCGTCTGGGAAGGCGTGAAGATACAAACACTTCCCTCCGAATGGACACGACCCTCGACCCTGATCGAAGTACTTACAGGACTTCTTACTAAAGAGACAACGGGGAAAAGGTTTCACGCCGTGTTTGGAAAAGCACTCGCTAGCCTGCTCAGTGGCACCAAGGATCGCTCACCTAACTCCTGACTTGAAGAGGTCTATGAGGTGGTCCTTCTCGTCCTGGTCCTCCACCCAGTAGGTCGAAGGGATGACGAACTCGGAGACAACGCGACATTCTGGACACGACCTGAGAGAGAAACGTGCCATGAGGCAGAGCCCCGTACTGGACTCCAAGAACCCCCCCCGACAGAGGCTGTCACTTCCTCAAAGCTCTTCACGGGTTCCCCGAGAACACTACGGACTACGCCACGCCCAAAGAACTGTTCTGACCCCGGAGACCCCTGAAAGACGAGGCTGTAGCTTTGAGACCACCCCACTAATTTCAGATGCAGCGAACGAAGCGCCATGTCCCAGACCCTGGTTCCGTCTTAACGTTCCCTGGTTCCGTCTTAACGGACTCTTACTTGATGATCTTGTTGCTGAAGTTCCTGGTGCAGCGCCACTGTCGGATGCAGGCCAGACAGAAGGTGTGACAGCAGGAGGACAGAATGCCGAACCTGCGGTCCGACGGATTCAGCTTCTGCACCACCAGCTCCATGCAGATGGAACACACCTGAAAAACAACCAACGTCGTCAACAGCAGCAGTGACAGTAACGGTCGCTGTGACCGTCGCCACGACAACGCAAGTGACCGAGTGGACCCACCTTGTCCTGGCTCAGCTGGGCTGCGAAGGCCTTCTCCATGTCAGCCTCAAAGGACAGCATGCACATCTGCAGACAGACGTCAAGCAATCACATCCAACGTTTCAGTCAAAAACCAAAAACAGATTTCAATCATCCCAAAAAGTAGGCGTCGCCGGGTGAGTCGTAGTTAAGGTTACAAACGGTGCCTCAATTATGTCCTTAATCCACGTTGGAATAGTTCTTATTAGACGGAAGGAAGAAGACGGGCTACGACACGACACAGTGTCAGATTGATGGTTGGCCTGACACAGCTGTCTCATCCCCAAAGACGCTGTCCCAACACACCCTGTCCCCAAAGACGCTGTGCCAACCCAACACGCCCTGTCTTCAAAAACGCTGTCCCAACACGCCCTGTCCCCAAAGACGCTGTCCCAACCTAACGTGCCATGTCCTCAAAGACGCTGTCCCAACCCAACACGCCCTGTCCTCAAAGACGCTGTCCCAACCCAACACGCCCTGTCCTCAAAGACGCTGTCCCAACCCAACACGCCCTGTCCTCAAAGACGCTGTCACAACCCAACACGCCCTGTCCCCAAAGACGCTGTCCCAACCTAACGTGCCATGTCCTCAAAGACGCTGTCCCAACCCAACACGCCCTGTCCTCAAAGACGCTGTCCCAACCCAACACGCCCTGTCCTCAAAGACGCTGTCACAACCCAACACGCCCTGTCCCCAAAGACGCTGTCACAACCCAACACGCCCTGTCCCCAAAGACGCTGTCCCAAGACGCCCTGTCCCCAAAGACGCTGTCCCAACCTAACGTGCCATGTCCTCAAAGACGCTGTCCCAACCCAACACGCCCTGTCCTCAAAGACGCTGTCACAACCCAACACGCCCTGTCCCCAAAGACGCTGTCCCAACCCAACACGCCCTGTCCCCAAAGACGCTGTCCCAACACGCCCTGTCCCCAAAGACGCTGTCCCGACCAAACACACCCTGTCCCCAAAGACGCTGTCTGAACCCAACGCACCCTGTCCTCAAAGATGCTGTCTCAACCCAACACGCCCTGTGCCCAAAGACGCTGTCCCAACACGCCCTGTCCCCAAAGACGCTGTCCCAACCCAACGCGCCCTGTCCTCAAAGACGCTGTCCCAACCTAACGTGCCCTGTCCCCAAAGACGCTGTCCCAACCCAACACACCCTGTCCCCAAAGACGCTGTCCCAACCTAACGTGCCCTGTCCCCAAAGACGCTGTCCCAACCGAACATGCCATGTCCCCAAAGACGCTGTCCCAACACGCCCTGTCCCCAAAGACGCTGTCCCAACCCAACGCACCCTGTCCTCAAAGACGCTGTCCCAACCTAACGTGCCCTGTCCCCAAAGACGCTGTCCCAACCTAATGTGCCCTGTCCCCAAAGACGCTGTCCCAACCTAACATGCCCTGTCCCTGCCTAATGTGCCCTGTCCCCAAAGACCCTGTCTCCACCTAACGGGCCCTATCACGTCCACAAAGACCCTGTCTCAACCTAACGGGCCCTATCACGTCCACAAAGGCCCTGTCTCCACCTAACGGGCCCTATCACGTCCACAAAGGCCCTGTCTCCACCTAACGGGCCCTATCACGTCCACAAAGACCCTGTCTCCACCTAACGTGCCCTGTCCCCAAAGACGCTGTCCCAACCGAACATGCCATGTCCCCAAAGACGCTGTCCCAACACGCCCTGTCCCCAAAGACGCTGTCCCAACCCAACGCACCCTGTCCTCAAAGACGCTGTCCCAACCTAACGTGCCCTGTCCCCAAAGACGCTGTCCCAACCTAATGTGCCCTGTCCCCAAAGACGCTGTCCCAACCTAACATGCCCTGTCCCTGCCTAATGTGCCCTGTCCCCAAAGACCCTGTCTCCACCTAACGGGCCCTATCACGTCCACAAAGACCCTGTCTCAACCTAACGGGCCCTATCACGTCCACAAAGACCCTGTCTCCACCTAACGGGCCCTATCGCGTCCACAAAGACCCTGTCTCAACCTAACGGGCCCTATCACGTCCACAAAGACCCTGTCTCCAGCTAACGGGCCCTATCACGTCCACAAAGACCCTGTCTCCACCTAACGGGCCCTATCACGTCCACAAAGACCCTGTCTCAACCTAACGTGCCCTATCACGTCCACAAAGACCCTGTCTCCACCTAACGGGCCCTATCACGTCCACAAAGACCCTGTCCTGACGAAAAGGACAAACCAGCTTCACTCACTGAGAACCAGTTTCTGTATGCAGTTGGACTTCCCTTTGTCCCCTGTTGTTCTTCGGTGTCTCAGCAGACTGCTCTGCATGTTGGGACTGAACCTTCTTGCAAGAATAAAGACACAAAGACAACGTTGCTTATCGAAGTTCTTTACTATCACACAACAAACACTAAACTGCGGCCTTACAGGATGTTCTCTACGTCTGGAAAGTTCTAACAATTCAACTGACACATGAAGAGCCGGCGGCGCCTTTCACCTCCCTTACATGAGATTAAATTAACCTGCACACCTTCTCGTGCGCTCTTCTCTGCTCGGGGTCGTGGGGGTGGAGCACCAGCAGCCCGCACACATCACACGGGTCGCCATGGAGATACGTACAGCTGTCCTCGTAGAAGCAGTGTCCGGTGGCAGCGTAGGGACACAGCTGAGGGAGGTCCTGGTAGGCTCCGCCCACAAGGGGAGGGGCTGCAGAGAGCACAGGTCGACATGTAAAAAACACATCATCGATCGGGACTCTTCGATGTGCGTTTTCCATTCATCCCACCGTGTTCCTGTGCTGAAGCGTCCAGACCCGTCCTGATGGCCTGCACATACGAGTGAGGAGATGCCGATGCAGCCGCCGCGACCTCCGACCCCAAGCTGTCTATTGGACCCCCAAACATAGTGTCTACACCAATGACAGAGACAGACAAACAGACAGTCAAACAAGGGTTTTCTCATAGAATGTATAGAGAAGAACAGCAATTTGATGGGGAGGAAACCCAGGCAAAAGGCAGGAATGGGGGCGGAGCTATTTTCAGAAGACGAGATCAGCTGATAGAAAGCATTCAACGACTACATATGAGATCGAGGTCCCTGAAGGGCAGCCGGTTTTTCACCTGGGACGACATTAGAAAAGCAAGCACTGAAAGAACGCTCGGCGTCAATCTGAGAAGAAGCATGAAAGGTATGAAAAGAAAAAAGAAAAGGAACGTGTCGGGTTTTGAGTGAAATCCAGTTTCCAGGGAATCTCGTCAGTTCCCTTTCAAGTGGGGAAACTGCAGCACCTTAATAGGCAGCACCAACTTGAGAGAGCGAGAGGAGGGAAAATCAGATACTGCGAGGCATTGGATGGTTGTGTTTCAGTACCGTTTATCACCCAACCTCCCAGACTAACAAACAAAGTTCACCACGTCTCCATCCTGACCGCTGGGTGACCAGGGTAACGGCTGCAAGCGTCCTCATCGTTGTTTTGTTTTGGACAAAATGTTGCTTTGGAGCTCCACGTTTTAATTAGCAGCATACAAGAAGGTAATGTGGCCCTAATGAACAACATGACGAGGTGGAGACTAGAAGTTGTTTCCTCTGAGGAGAGAATCTCTACAGGGTTCACAAACTGGAATTCTGGGATTTAAAAAGGAGGAAGTTACTGAATGTGACGCCTCTAATGCACCCACCCAAAATAAGGCCTTTAATTAAACCCCCCCGCGTATACATCACACACAAATGTGAGGGGAGGGGGGCAAAGATGGATATCACTGCAGTGTGTCAGTCACCTCTATCCCGGAGGACCATCGTCTTCTTCACTCCACCTCGGACTGAAGGTGGAGTGAAGACGGCTCCGGCTCCTCCTACACCGGGGTGATCCTCCGGAGCTCCTCCTCTGGATGAAGATTTGATGTGATCATACCTGCACACAAGTTGCACAAAACGTCATGCACAAAGTGTGCCGAAAATACCACACAGCGACGCAACTCTTTGCCCTCGGTCTGGTGACCGTCGCCAGTCCGTCGGGCGATTTATTTCACCTGCAGCGCTCCCCGTAGGCGCACACTCCTCGCTGGTAGAACTTGCAGATGGTGGAGGGTTTACTGTTGGTTGGGTCGTGAGAGAACAAACAGCGGCTTCCCTCCCTGCACACACCGTGGAGGAAGTACCTGAGACACAACACACCTGTTACACCTGCTGAAGGGCAAGCGACAACAAACACTCTCGCCATGGCAACCAAAGAAAATTAATCTTCTTTAGCTTCCTCTTCTGTTTCTGTCCGGTGTCGAAGATCACGGCAATAGCTTTATTTTTTATAAATAAATGGATTTAGATGACATTAAAACCGTTTTTACAGTACCGATTTAATAGTTTGCTCATTTTATATGAAACGGTAGCTAAGAGAATACAATAGAACGTTATATACAACACACATTGTGTGTGCGTCCGTGCGTAAGTCTGACAATCTGAATCATCATCAGTCAAACCTCCGCGTCCCGGGCGGTTTGCTCACGTGTGACGTTCACCGTTAACCGGACGGTGTTGGGTGCTTCTAATATTTTGTCCACCCCAAATCGTCGGATGAGACGGATCAAGCGAGTTAGCCGGTAACGTTCGTCGATCGGAGTGAGTTCAGACTTCAAGCTCACTCAAGCTTCAGCTACACGCTAACAGCTAACAGCTAGTTAACAGCTATCGGCTACCAGCTAAAAACATTAGCTGGACGCTGTCGCGCCCGCCGTCCTCGCGGAGAGACACAGAGCGCGAAACCGACGGACAGGTGTGTGACCGAGCCTCAGACTCACCTGCAGGTCACCTGTTTGGTGCTCATCTTCCTCGCGGGGCTTCAGCTACAACGGCTGCTTCCAAAGTGGTCGCGTCGGTGTTCCGTTCTAAAACCTCCGACTGACACCCGCGGCCCGAAAGGAAGGTTCCTAATCTTCTTCCGCGGTTCTTCTTCGTTGTTTTTTTAGAGGGTTGTTTCGTTACCGATTTCTGCGGGACTTTATTGGTATTTTTTGTTTTTTAATTGACCTATATAATCGAATTTAAGATTTATTAAAAAAAACAAGAAACATTTAAGTAAATAAAAACGTTCCACCCAACCCTTTAGGCTGGCGCATGCTTCTGCGTTTGGGTCTGCGTCGTTGCGATTCATGGTTCTGCGTGTGTTGCAGAGCAATTCACCTCCAGAACAACAGGCGGAGTGACGTGTTTTTGTTGAAGACGACCTAGAGAGTCACGTCTATTTATTTGTTTGTTTATTTATTTATCATATACTTTATTGCCCCGTGCATCCACACTGCTGCTTTTCCTCGCGGACACATTTGTTCCGTATTTTCCGCCACAACTTTGTTCCTCTCGACCGGCAAACCGGCGTTTGCGGCGATCTCCCTCCGTGAATCCAACCCGCTTGTACAACCCGCCAATGACGGCTTGTATAAGCGCTCATATTTACGCATTTCTTCCGACAAAAGTTCTTAAATCTGCTCCGTTTCTCTCGTAAACATTCTTCGTTTTAATAATGGCGGCATCGGGCTATGGAAGCGGAAACGTGAGACTCCGTAAAAGACGTAGTTAGCGGACCAATCGCAGCCTGGTGCGCTGCGGGAGAAAAATGTCTCGACACGCGCGAGGACGCGAGCAGGTGTGAAAAGCGACGCAAGGGACACGCAAAGGGGGCTCGCGTCTGCGTCGCTCTGAAAACGCAGAAGCATAAATCATATTGAACACATCTTCCAGATATTGTTTATGTTTCTTATGCAATTTCATGGTGTTCATTTTCTTAGACCTTCAGCAAATTCAAGGCTATAAAGACAAGCAGGAGACACCTGCAATGAACCTAAGCTTGCAGTTCCCTCACACAACCTGCTGACCTACATTCAGTCTGTAAATCAGTAAAGTTGCATTGTGTCTTTTATTTTTAAATAAACTCTGTACAGTTTCATCAAACATCTGAGACGAATAGAACGTAGCTTCATATTTATTTATCTCTATTCTCTGCGGGTCAACCACGGTTTCCTTGACAACGTGGGCAGCACAGTCCGAAGGTCAACTGTTCAGGCTGAAGCAGATTCAGGTGTGCTGGGTCACATGACTGTCTCAGACATCACCTGCCACCCGATAGGCCGACGTCGGGCCATGAGGACATCTGATAGGCTGTAACCTAGCAACTAGCTGTGCCACAGAAACAGGACTGACGGACAAAATGAGCAGAAAAGGTGTCAAAGTACGGTGAAGAAAGGAGGAGCAGAAGATCTATGGATTAAAAGGAGGACTGGAGGAGTAAAGGGAAGATTTGAGAAGTTAAAGACGGTCTTCATGAGTACAATGAAGAGTTGAATGGTAGAAGAAAGGCTGGAGAAGAAAAGGAGTGCTTGAGGCGTAAAGGAAAGAATTGAGAGGTAAAAGACGGAATAGCAATTAAAGAAGGAGTTGAGGAGTTGGAGGAGGACTTGATGGGTTAAAGGAGGACTGAAGGAGTAAAAGAAGGAGTTGAGGCGATGGACCTGAACGTGATCCGACTGAGTCACTGTCAGAAGGAGATCTTCTGCTTCTCGGTGCCGGAGGAGTGTCCCAGCTGTGGGGAGGAGCTGAGGGGGAGCAGACTGCAGGAGGCCCCCGTCAGCCTCCCCTCGCCCCTCGGCAACGGGCACAAGACCTCCTGCTGTCTGCTGGTCGCACCTGCACACGACAATCACAACAGGTAGGTACACAACCACACACAGATACACACGACTGGTGAACACGCGCAAAAGGTTAGTACACACAACAAGTAGATACACACTGGTACACACACACACACACAGGTCACACCAGGTGACACCAGTGTACCCAGTGTGTAATGTGCTATTTGTTCCTCAGAGAGTTCGATGGGACATCCGATCTGCACACAGGTATCTCCAACACTTCAGGTAGGACTCAGGGGTCAGGGGTCAGACTGTCATGTGACTGGCCATCTGTCAGGGAAAGTGGTGAACAGGAAGATTGGTGTGTTCGGAGCCCTGTCTGTCTGTTCACCTGTACGTGTGTGTCTGTCTGTATGTCCACATGTCTGTCTCTCTTCCTGTCTGTTCATGATAGTGTCTGTCTGCCCGGCCACCTGTCTGTCTCACTCTCACACTGATTTAACTCAAGTTTGATGGGCTTATTAGTGTGGTTTAGGACGAACCGTCAGGACAGCATGTTGATGTGTGTGTGTGTGTGTGTGTGTGTAGGAGTTGTGTATAACTACACCAGTGGTGGAGTCGGTAGAGATCAGAGCGGGTGGGAGCGCTGTGTCAGTGTCCCTCTGGTCCGACCCGACATGTTCCACCTGCTGGCTCAGTGGGACCAGTACCTGGACCGCTTCTCCGACGGGCCCATGTGGGACCCTGCCTGGCACAGGTACACCTCTCCCCTGCCCCCCCGCCTCTGTCTCTATCTCTCGCCCCTGTTTACCTCTCTCTGAGGTTCAATAACACCATCACTGCTTTGATTTGCATGAACAGTGTCTCCGTCCTGTCCACCTGCGTGTCTGTCGCTGTCTCTCATACTTTCTGCCCGTTCGCCCGTCTGTCTCTCAAGTTTGATTAAAAGCACCGTAAAAATATCACTCTCAGTCTTTGGTTCATTGACAGTCTCCCTCCCCTGTCCACCTGTCTCTCTCCTGTCCACCTGTCTGTCTCTCAGGTTCGATGAGGAGCAGCATAACTGCTTCACGTTCTGTCTTCAGTTCATTAACAGTGTCCTGGCAGCAGAGGGGCGGAGCCCTCTGAGCCGAGAGACCTTCACTCAAAGCTTCATCCTGCCGAGGATGAGGAGGGTCACCAAATACACCACGCTGTACCAACATATACAGAAACATCGGTACTACGTGGTGGACAGGCAGGGGGACAGACAGGAAGACACAGCAGATAAAGCAGGCTTACTCTAGTCTGATGTATGGAGGAGGTTTACATTATTCTCACCAGCTGACGGGTGTCTCCTCCATCAGTCTGCTTGTTGTGTTACAGACAATCTGTTGGACTGAAAAACAGGTTAATACAAGGTATAAAATAATATAAGTAAACTGTTTATGTGTAGTTCATCATATTTAAATTGAAGTGCATCTAAAATCTGAGTGTATGTTTAATATCTTCACAGTATTGAAGTACATGCAGAGCAGTTAACATTAAATATCTTTGCATTAAATATACATTTATAATAAATCAAATCAATCAAATAAATAGGTATGGTACACATTTTGTATTCCTCCAGTAATGACATTTGATATTTTAGGGCAGTTAAGTTGCAAATACAACACATGGGAATAAATGTGTGTATTGCGCATATGTTGTGTGTGTACTTTGGTCTTGTTTTAATATGTTGAAGCTGTGAAAACAGTAATTAAAGGGAAATGATGTAAATACAATGTAAATAAGAGGAGCTCAGTCTGTATCAATTTGCAGACAGGAGCATTGGTAACAATAATCATAAGAAAGCATACTTGGAAACCCTTATAAAATATCCACCAGTACTTAGTTGTGGATCTATTGTGGATCTATCAGCATTCACTCATCTTTCTTCTTTGAACTATCAAAAAACATTTTTTTGTCTCTGTGGATTTCCTCTCTCACAGAGTCTTCTCATTATCAAGGCCTTTTTCTCTCTTCCACCCATAAATGTCATCCATTAATTCACCTCTGAATTCAGATAATAATAATAAATGCATTCCCACAAAAACACGTGGGTGTTGCACACTTATTTTGACTAGCAGGTTTTATACATTTTGAATTCCGAGAAACGCTTTTGATTTAAAACACAAGATATTTTAAAATACATAAATATAAAAATAATTGTTTAAGTTTCTCTTCTGTAAGAAATTGAATTCGAACTCGTTTAGATTTTTAAAAAGTATGAACAGCAGTTTTTCCGAAAGAGGAACTATCGTAAAGGGGTCGGAAGTTCCTATCGGACATATATCCGGTGACACCGCAGCGTCCAGCAGCAAAACAAGTCCGACCAGCGAGTTGGAGAATGAATGAAGAGCCAAAGTCAGTCAGCAGCGTTCGTTGAGCAGCCAACAAGCGACACGGGCTGAGTCCGGAGCCGGTGCAGGACTACGGGTCCCTCTGGGCCGGTCCGGTCCGGTCCGGGGTCCTGGTGCCATGCACGCGGAGTTTCGCGCGCCGCGGAGGCGCACACGCGTGCACGAAGAGTACGTGGCTCCGCTGCCTGTGAGCCGCAGTCCGGAGGAGAGGAGCCACTTCCGGGCGGAGCTCATCAACCAACATGTGCTGGTCCGTCATCCGGACCACATCCAGAACATCTATAACCAGGTCTGAGATGGTCCACATTGCATGAAACCGGGTCTGAGCTGGTCCACATGGCACGAAACCGGGTCTAAGTTGGTCCACATTGCATGAAACCAGTTAGTCCATATCATGTGGAGCTGTGAGTTAGTCCATGTCATGTGAACCCAGGTCTGAAACGGCTCACGTCACGGTCTTGTCTTAATCCAGGGTTACTTTGGTAAAGGCGTCCTGTCCAGAGCGAGACCAGACCACAGCATCTCTGACCAATGGGAAGGTGAGTTCACGCCCACACCACGACCTCACGCTCCAATCAGTACTCTTCTTTGCGGTTAGAGCTTCTTTGGTTTTGTTACAGAACACGAAGGTTTGTTTCTTCCCGTCATCTCACGTTCCAGGTGAGTGACATCACATCCTGTCTATTCACATGATGATATCACAAATTCCCCTATTTATTTTATGACAAAATAAACATCTTCCTCATCTTCTCCTTCAGATACAAAGAGCTCCTCAGGTGGGCGGCGTCCGCACTCTCTGCTCAGGGATTGGATGAAGACGCTGTCAATCAAACCCTGCTCAGCCTCTCTCGGCCAGTAGAGATGGAGGATGTGAGGAGGGAGATGAGCCAAGGGGAGCGGCCAGGCCCAAATGGGGGAGCCTTTGCCCGCAGAAAGAGGTTGGGGTCAGGGGTCGATCCTAAGGCCAAGAGAAGCTGCAGGTAAAGTGGTTCCCCAAGTGCCAAAAACCCCCGCTAATTTATAATTGAGGTTTGTGTACACACAAATCAGGAACTGAACCGTCACGCTTTTATTAGTTTGGGGTTCTGCAGGATTCAGCATGTCGAGATTGTTGTCCAGATGAGTCTGACCGTGAAGTTCCCTCCGCTTCCCTAAATTACAGAAAGAAAAACAGATCCTCTCTCTTCACTTTAATATTTCAGGTTGGACCGGCAAAACCATAACTCTGATCCCGGCTCAGACCAGGACCAGGACCCTGACCCTGATCCTGATCCCAGCTCCAACCAGGACCTGGACCCTGATCCTGATCTCAGCTCGGACAAGAACTTAGACCCTATCCCAGATCTTGACTCAGACCAGGACCTTAACCCTGATCCTGATGTCAGCTCAGACCAGGAACTAGACCCTGACCTTAACTCTGACTCAGACTCGGATGCTGATCCCTTGGTCCCCGGCCCTGGTTTTGTCCTAGTGGTCTCTGACAGTGAGGTGAGTCTTTTTTTGACAAAATAATTTTCATCTTTCTCTTCCATGACATTTTTTGCCTTCTTTTTGGTAAAATTTTTAGGAATTTGGTTCACAATGTTTCAGGAGAAACACAAACCTCAATTCTCCGTAATAAAACCATTTTTAATTAATGAATGAACTTCTCCACAGCCAATAAATGTTCTATAGGGTTACAATTCTATTAAAGACCGAAGGGAACCATGTTGAAGCTGTCTGCAGATGAGTTGTTGTGCATAATCTGTGTGTGTGTGTGTGTGTGTGTGTGTGTGTGTGTGCAGATGTGTGGGGGGGCGAGGGAGGTCCAGCGGACTCCTTTCTCTCTCACTGAATACCTGCAACTCAGCCTGGAGGAGGTAACGCACCAACACTCATACAACTTGTTTCTCTCTCTAAACACTACATTACCCATGAGCCGAGTCCGGCGAGCAGGTAGGGGGCGGGGCCTCTTCACTGCCCTTCATCAGCTGTCTGTTCGTCTGTACCTACAGGCATTCTTCCTGGTCTACAGTCTGGGCTGTCTGTCTGTCTACCTGAAGCAGGTAACTATCCGTCTGTCTGAGTTGAGCAGTTATTGTTTGTTCTCCCATTTCTACATTTTATGAGTCAAAATAAATACCTGTATAAATTTCCTGTCATGTTGATTTAAAGACGTCACCCATGTCCTCTTCTGTGATTGCTCAGGAGCCCCTGTCAATCATCCAGCTGTGGAGAAGGTTCCGCTCCCTGCGGCCGGACTTTGTCAGTTCTTTTGCAGCCTACCAGCACTGTCGGAGCAGGGGGTGGGTCCCTAAAGTAGGGGGCGGAGCCAAGTACGGCGTCGACCTCAGTAAGGCACACACACACACACACTCACCATTACACACTCCCTGTTAAAATAAACAACTTGAACACTTGATTGACAGCTGTCAATCATCTGAGCACAGCACATGATTCCCTTTTCCGTGTGTTTTCAGTGTTGTATAGGAAAGGACCACCTTTCTACCACGCCAGGTAACACGCGCGCACAACATTTTAACAAAATGAATACAATTTTGCAAAATATCGTGTTATAACAATTTTTAGAATTCATGGGTCCTGAAACATTGTAAACCACGTTTGAACCCTCAAACCGAGAAAAAGAATAACTTTTTTTTTAATTTCCAGAAAATGTTTTTCACTTTAAATGCCTATTTTCTCATCTTCACAAATTGGCCCTATCCTCTTCCTGTAGTTATTCGGTTGTAATTGAGCGAGCTGATGATACATTCAAGGGCTCGACATTGCGTCCATTTTCGTGGCGTTCTCTCGCGGCTCTCAGCAGGATCACCTCCAACGTCTCCAAGGTAATGAGCCGACAGACGTCGTAGCCGGTTAGATTTGATTCTGGTGTTTAATTTCTTTGTGTTTGTTTCACAGGAGCTGATGTTGTGTTACATCATCTATCCAGCCAACCTATCAGAAGCCGAGCTGGACTCACCTGTCTGCCTGGCAAGACTGAAGGTTCAGGTATATTACAGGAAGCAACAGTTGTTCCATTTGTCAAATTATTCATGAGCTGATTGACATCAAATATAATTGCATTATATCACCACACTATAAAGCATTATATCTTAAAGTAAAGTATAAATACAACCATGATGAAGCTCGATCAAACAAAGGGAAATTGAGTTAAAATGAAGTTTGTTTCTATCAACAGGAAGTAATCGTCAGCAGGTGGGTTTCCTCCAAAGAGCGAGCGGAGCAGGACGACATGTGATTGGCTGACAAGAGTCTTTATGACGTCACCGTGTGATGTCCCAAAGAGACTGCCAGAAGATATTTCTTTTTAAGTCATTAAGGAGTCAGATAACAGGAGGTCAGAGTGTCCCTGAACGCAGCATGGTGCAGGTGCATTTTGTGTTACTTGAACAATAAAAAAATGATTCAAAGAGCTGCATAAATGTTTTGTCTCTGGTGTTCCCGAGGGTTAATCTACTTCTTTCTTCTCTGTGAATGAGGTGAAGATGTTTGTGCCACCTGAAAAAATAAAAGAATGTGATTATTATAGAAACTGGAAATCGGGTATGGAATCACCTTATTGCCACTCAATAAAAACAATAATGATACCGCAAGTCACAATGAGCATGTCAGTATCTTATTATGACTTACTATCTCATAATTATAGTTTATACCTCAGAATTATTGTTAACTATCTCTTACTTATGGCCAACTTCCTCACAGCATTGGCAGAAACGGGCTTCCGTAGCCGCGGACCCACTCAGAAGCGAACCGTGTTTTGTTGCGAGTTCTCGTGCGGGAGATCTCGCGATAATATCGGAGCTCTCTACAGCGCCATTTAGTTTAACTGCTGCGTGTCGTAGCGAGGGCAAAGATTGAGAAGCGACTGTCGGCCATCCCATTTCTTTGTGACCACTTCCCGTACCGCTGTGAGTCCAGGTAGGAACCCGTACTGCTCCGGCGGTGCTCAGCCGGTAACGTGAGATACCGGAAACGTTTGATACCGGCTCGTTGTTCCACGTTCTCCCGTTAAGCTAGCAGCTAACTGTTAGCCGTTAGCTCCCAACGGCTCCGGTGTTGTTAACCTGATGCCGAACCGATTGAGGTCAACGCACGCCGGCCTTACGCCCTCACGTTAACGGAAGATAAACGGTGTTTTGTTTTTTTTAGGACACCGAGCGCTGTGTGTCTGGCTAATTTAACGTCAACGTCCGAGCAGTACACCCGGTAGACCAGTCAAAGCATTACCAGTATGAAGCACTCCGTAGCTAGCTCATTAATTGTATTGTGACCCTCTTATCTTCAGTCAAAGTAGACAGACACGCAAATACGACTTTATTTTTAATGAAGTGTTAATGTTTTTACCGATATGTTGTACGTTTACAAACCTACATATTTTATTCAATGTTTATATAATCGTTGTTTGTGTGCAGACGAGCAGCAGGATGGCGGATGACCTGGACATCGAGGCCATGCTGGATGCTCCGTACAGAAAGGTGAAACTCTTGTCTGTCCTCCGGGCTTTCAGGTGGTCTCTACTGGTCTCACAAAGAACCACATTCGAACGTGGTCCCTTCGGGTCTTTACTGGTCCTCACATTGCTTGTATTTTGCATCCTGCCTCCTCATACTGTTCTCTTTTGGCCTTAGGAGGACTCCAAGAACCAAAGCCCTAACGGACAAGAGGAACGCCCCAAGAGGTAAACATGCCTGTCCGTCCTCCGCGGTCCTCCTCCTTCTTCCCACTGCTGTCCGTCCGCGCTCTGATTGGCCGCTTTGTGTCCGGCAGGAAGAAGCGCAGCCGGGAGAAGAAGCGAAGCCGGGAGAAGAAGCGCAGCCGGAGCCGCGAGCGCAAACGCAGCCGCAGCAGAGAGAAGAGGAGGAGTCGTAGCAGGGAGCGTCGCAGCAGCAGGGAGAGGGGGGGCCGCTACAGAGACCACCACCAGCAGTGAGTAGCTGTGGACCGGATGTGCTACGTTCACACGCTTTTAACGTTGGCTCTCCCGCAGTGAAGGGGATTGACGGGGCATCAATCTCACGGCACCATGAATCATATTCATACAACCACAATAACCCCGACCCCAAAACATTTTTCTGGAATGATAAAACATCTGTCAATGGTACCGATCATTAAGCTATGAAAGAAGTAATTACTGTGTCCCCTGTCTGTTTTCAGACGCAGGCGTTCAAAGACTAAGAGTCCCGTCAGGAAGGAGAAGAGTCCAATCCGGTAAGTTTGTGCATAAAAGTTAATAAAAAAACAGCCAATCATGCAGAATTTAGTGAAACTGTGCGTCTGTGTAGGCCGCCCATGGATAACCTGACACCAGAGGAGCGCGATGCGCGCACGGTGTTCTGCATGCAGCTGGCCGCCAGGATAAGACCTCGAGACCTGGAGGATTTCTTTTCTGCTGTAGGGAAGGTAATCACTGCTGCTTCACAATAAAAGTCACCAGGTGAAAATGTCTTCCCTCCCTGTTCTTACTCTGAAAGCCTGCTAGCAATGAAAACTGGAATCCGTTTAAGATCCGGACGTTTAGTCACTTTTTTTTTTTGTCATGATTGACATCACGACTGGCGTTTGCCGTAGTAACGGCTGCATTGTACCCCCAAAGGTTCGGGATGTGAGGATGATTTCGGACAGGAACTCCCGCAAGTCCAAGGGCATCGCCTACATCGAGTTTGTGGAGACCAACTCTGTCCCTCTGGCCATTGGCCTTACGGGGCAAAGGCTGCTGGGAGTTCCCATCATCGTTCAGGCCTCGCAGGTAAAGACACACACGCAAAGGAAAAAGCCCATTGCATGCTTCACTGCTGCTACATGCTTACGATGGGTTGAATGTAAAGGTCAGATTTCAGGTATGTATTTATTTGCAATAAATACAAAGTCTGAGTTCTGTGTGTGTGTGTGTGTGTGCACGCAGGCGGAAAAGAACCGTGCAGCCGCAGCGGCGGCCGCAGCCAACAACCTGCAGAAGGGATCATCGGGACCGATGAGGCTGTACGTCGGCTCTCTGCACTTCAACATCACTGAGGACATGCTGAGAGGGATTTTTGAGCCGTTTGGACGGGTATGACACTCGCACATGCACATTTATCTCTATCCACATACGTGTATGCCTCTCACAGACACAAACGTGCAGGTTAAGTCTTGAGCTTGAGACGGGTTTTTGTCGTCACAGATTGAGAGCATCCAGCTGATGATGGACAGTGACACAAGACAGTCTAAAGGCTACGGCTTCATCACTGTGAGTGTATTTGTCTTCACCCGCTTCACTGTCAATGATTGGTCTCCCCTCGCCTGTCCCTTCACTCACTCTGCGTCTCTCTGGTTGTCTGTCCATCAGTTTGCAGATGCCGAGTGTGCCAAGAAAGCCCTGGATCAGCTGAACGGCTTCGAGCTGGCGGGTCGACCCATGAAGGTGGGTAATGTGACTGAGCGCACCGACGCCTTCGCCTCCTTCCTGGACAGCGACGAGCTTGAGCGCAGCGGCATTGACCTCGGGACCACCGGACGCCTGCAGCTGATGGCCCGGCTGGCCGAGGGTGAGACTCCAGATACTGCATGTCCTACTGCGACATCCGCCTGCAGCATCCACCTTCAATCTGTTTGTGTGTGTGTGTGTGTGTGTGTGGTTCGCCTGTGGGCAGGTACTGGTCTACAGATGCCTCCCGCCGCTCAGCAGGCTCTGCAGATGAGCGGCGTGATCGCCATGGGAGCCATGGCTGCCGTGTCAGGTACTCTCACGTGCACTTGTGTCTCCATGGAAACCTTGAGCGCTGTCAGTGACGAGTCCCGTGCGATGGGTCCACAATGTGGGATGAACAGATGTGTCTAAATGTCTACATGTGCGTTTCAGCTGCCATGAATCCGAACATGCAATCTTCTGCTCCGAGTGTTCCCTCTCACCCGCTCGCCACGCACTGCTTCCAACTGTCCAACATGTTCCATCCCAGCTGGTGAGTACACCCGTCTGTGTCTCCACCTGCCTGCTTCCAACAGGCCTACATGTCTTGTGAAATGTCGTCTTCACCAACATTCAATGCGTCGTTGTTTTCAGCGAGGACCCTCCTGGTTGGGAGATGGATATCCAGCACGATGTCATCGAGGAGTGCAACAAACATGGGGGAGTTGTTCACATCTACATCGACAAGAACTCTGCTGAGGTACGCGTGACCTCTGACCCCACTGTTAGTAAAGCAGGGCCGTCTACTTTGTATAGTAGACTGACAGGTTTTCACTTTTATTTCGGTTTTATTCGAGTTCAACATTCAACTGGTTTCTTGAATAATGACCCTGTTCCGGTTTTTCTTATCTGTAGAATCTGTCTGTCACACTAAAACCTGTAATGTGTGACCCTTGCATGTTTCCAGGGAAACGTTTACGTGAAGTGTCCTTCGATCCCCGCTGCTACGGCCGCAGTCAACGCTCTGCACGGACGATATTTTGCTGGTAAGCGTCTGTCGCATTACACCTGTCCTCTGTGCCGCGGACCAATCAGAGAGCAGCTGTGACGCCTCATCTGTTGATGTTTTTCAGGTAAGATGATCACAGCGGCGTACGTCCCGTTGCCCACCTACCACAACCTGTTCCCGGACTCTGCCACCAACTCGCTGCAGCTGTCCCTTCCCCAGCGACGGTGACTCCAACGATCCTCCCCTCGGGTTGGACATTGGACTTTTGGATGTCCTCCTCTCCTGTTGGTCGACACAGACGAGTCAGTTTCCCTTCTGTTTATCAGGTCTGAGAGGAAGGACGCTGTTTGTTCCTCTCCTTCCTGTTCATTCTCATTAGAATTTCTGGGCGTGGCCTGTTTTGTGTATCGTCCAATGATTGAGCTCTGTGAGCTGTGAGGAGGCCAACTGATGATGATGATGTCAGCCGATTGGTTGGTTTGAAGCAGTTTCCTATTGAGGTGTTTTCTAAGAATTTGATTTTGTAAAATCCTTTATTAAATTTTATTTTGAATTCACTGTCAGCTGCTGCGTCCTTTTTGTATTATGCTCACTCAGAATATTGCATTCCTCACAAGCTCCGCCCAGAAATTTAGTTTTAATTCGTTTGCATTGTTTCCAGTTTTATACTGAAGTGGACCAACAGCTGGACTCAGTTAAGACTGTTAGATTACTCATTTTAAAGATTCTAGATAGAAACAATGAATTAGCATTAATGAAAGATGCCGTGGACAACTTTAATCAATTCATATGACAGATTTTCTCCTCGTGGTCTGATTTAATTTTGCAACATTATCACGATGTTTAAACTTTGTAAACATTGCATTCAATCGCATGTGAGGCTGAAAATATAGTTTGATATGTGATATATTTATATTTTATACAGTGTATCATTTTCACTTTTCCTGCAATGTTATAAGAAATAAAAATGATAAATGCTCATCCGAATCTGTTATTAAAAACATTGGATTACAGCTTCATCCCAGTAGAGCTGCAACCTAATTGGTCAAATCCCACATATGACCGAAAACACCAGATGTAGTAACTGGTATAAAGGACGGACAGTTAAAGCACATCAAATATCACTTCAGTACCCTTCAAGCTGTTATTTCCAACCACTGATAATTGTTGTGCAAATGACTGGAGTAAAGAACTGTGACTTTAAACAAAACTTTAATGTTCAAGGTAAGAGAAACAGAGGGCAACAGATCGAGGAGTTCCTAATTCATCACCTGCCAGGTAAACCTCTGACTTAAAGGTCGGGCTCGTTCAGGTGAACGACCGTGATGGTGATGTCATCGCGGTACCTCCGGGCCAGCTCGGCCGGCAGACTCAGCATCTTGGCCAGCCGGTTCGGTGCCACTGTTCCGTACCCGTCGTCCCCCAGGGCGTGACGGAGCAGGTGGGTGGCGGCGTTCTCGTCCTCCAGCACCGACAGGCCCCGCCCCTTCCTCTCTAGCAGGAGGCGCTGCATGCGGCCCAGCGTCGTGCCCGCGCCGGGAATTATGGGTCTCTGCTGCTGGAGGCCTGCTCGGCAAAAAAATGAAATGAAATGAGAGAAAAGTAAAAGCTGAGAGCAGTTGACGCGTGAGTGATGATTAGCGAGGATCCTCACATTCCTCACCTGTTAAGTGTTCACCCACCAGCTGGACCACGGTCTGTCGGTGCATCAGCTCCCAGAGTCCGTCGGTTGCCAGCACCAGGAACCTGTCTCGGGGCGTGATGCGGTGCAGAGCGACCTCCGGCCGGGCGCTCAGGTAAGGCGGGGTCAAGTAGTGCGGCGGCGGCGTCCTCCTGACCTCCGGCTGCGTTTCATAGACCCGACCGAGCATCTCGGCGCTCCACTTGAATCGCACGTCTCCAAACGCCCTAAAGGGCAGCAGCAGGCCCAGCAGGCGGTCGTGGCGGACCACTGTCCGTCGCTCGGACAGCGGATGTTCCCCCAGAATCCTTTGCAGCTCGTCCGGGTTCTCCGCGTTGTGGTCGTTGCTGAGGCTGAGCGCCGACCAGCTCCCGTCGGGCTCCCTGACGCCCAGCACGGCCCGGCTGTCGCCCAGGTTGGCCACGTGTAGGACGCCCTTGGACACGTGGGCCACGCAGGCCGTGCACCCGGAGAGCGCCACCCGGAGGGGGGATGGCGGAGACGAGGCCTCCTCGGGGAGAGACACCCGTCTGTGGACAGAGAGTCACGGTTCACCTGGTGACTGAGGCTGGAAGCAGAAGCGGAGTAGAAGGAGTTTGAACGTAGAATGAGGACCTGGTTGAAGACGTGGACAGGTGGACCTGGGCCTCCACGGACAGGTCGTAGTCCAGGCGAAGGAAAGCGTTGACCAGCGCGGATGTCACCCTGCAGCCGTCCTGCAACCAATCAGAAGACAGGTGATGACAGCCTAGTTATCCCACCTGGTCCGGTGTCTTGCTTCTCATTGAGACCTGCCTCCTCTTCCTCCTCTTCGTCCTCTAGTCGCTCCTGCCAGTAGTTCCGGAGGCTTTGGAAGGAGATGGCTGCGCCGTCGGGACAGTTGTGGTCTTGAGGGTGTTTGTGCCACTCCAGCAGCGGCTGTACGGCCCGTTCTTCCTCCACCGCCCGTTCGAGCTCCGCCAGCGTCCTCAGCGGCAGCGTTGCCACTGCGACGTAGTAGAAGAGCCTCTGGCTGACGGCGTGGGCGCACGCCGCCCCGGCGTGGCCGTCAAACACGGCGAACATGACGCCCCCACGGCCCGGCAGGCAGGTGGCGTTGCTCCGGCGGTCCTCGCTGGGATGGTTGGATGGCAGCATGTTGCTGTGGAAACCCAGAACGCCATGGGAGGCGGGGCCTCTGGGCAGGGTGTGGCCAAATTCGTTGGCCTAAGAACAGAAAAGGGAGAAATGTGTAGCCCACCGAGTTGTTAGATTGACACCTTGATTTGTAGATCTTAATCACCTTTAAGATGCTGTTGATCATCTGAGCCTCCTGCCCCATCTTGTACTTCCTGCTCTCAATGCCTGCTGGGTAATGGAGTCTGGGGAGCTCGGTGGGAGGGGGAGCGGACGAAAAGCAGGAGTGACGGGGCTGCTGGAGCTCGAACCTGCAACGTCCACTGACGGTTCTTGTTCTCCCCAGCATGGCCACCCGGAGGGAGAACCTATGGGGCGACCAACAGAGTGAAACCTTGAGGAGAACTAACTGAGTGAAGTATTGAGGAGTGAAACCTGGAGGAGAACCAGCAGAGTGAACAGAACACATCCACTTTTTGAACAGATTCTAAAGTTTTGCATAAGACTCCCAACATAAAGTCATCACACTCAGAAAACTATTTTGGAATCTGATTCATTCTTTTGATTCCTCGTCGATATTGTTTCTCTATAAACCTGAGATGAGTGAAGCTGAAACTCACCGTGTCCGTGAGTGTGTTATTCCTCTTTATTAACTCATCTTAACCCACGAGGGCGTTGAAGCTCGCTGGCGTATTCTCTTGGTTGTCGTCTTTGAGACGGTCGGTGACCTTTGGCAGCTTTCATATCTGACTTGGTAATCAGTGATCCATAAACCTGCTGCTGCAGGCCGGGGAGGCTTTGTTTGGCGGATATGAAACCAAATGCCAGCTGGACTCTGAAGCTGCATATTTCTCACAGTCTGTCCTTCTGTCCCTCTTCTTAGGGCCCTTTATTGCCTTTTCACATCCAGATGACCTCGGACTTCCTGCGCTTGAGGCTGAGACGAACTCTTGGTTTTTATTTAATTTATTTCACAACAACATTTTATAATACTATATATATTTTGGTTTAGATATTTGTGTTTCTTTTTTATTTATTTTTACGTTATTGAGGTGGAGGCGGGTGATCAACGCCCGTCCAGCAGGTGGCGGTGCCGCGGTGGCGCATACGTCACTGAACCGGAAGCAGCCACAGAAGTACTTCCTGTTTGTGTGTCGGCGTGTGTGGATCGTTTTGGTTCCCTCTCATTTCGACTTCTCCACAAGCGGATTCTTAAAAACACATAAAAGCAGCAGCAGAAATGGTAAGAAGCGGAATGAATATATAAATAAATGGTAATAATTCTAATAAAGACGTCTGTGACGCTGATTAGCAGCAGGTTCCCGGATGGACTCCGGAGTGAGCTGGTTCAGGGCGAATTATTACTTGATTAAACAATATAGCTCATATATATTATATTGTTTGAAATATATATGTTAAACGTGTAGAATACATTGGTTAAAATCTTAATATCTCATTGGGATCAATTAGCAGACAGTCGTTGAAGATCAGGCATGTCCACCTTTTACAATGATGAAATACCATAAAGATATCATCTGGACTGAATTACATTCATAATATTTATTTATAACGTTTTATGTTTCTTAATGTGTTTTTATCACTTCTGTCCTTTTCCACAGGCACGTAACGCTGAGAAGGCCATGTAAGTATTTACAGACTCTGATCTTAATATTTACACACGTAATTACTTCTGGATATGTTTTAATTCATTTATCAGCTGCTGTCATTAATGTAAAGATGTTCTAGATGAGTTGATACACTTTTGTTTTACTTTCTTCAATCAACAATTTAAAAATCTTTTAAAATTGTAATTTAAACAAGATGAAACCAACAACTGTTTGATTAATTACTTCATTGATCATCAGAATAGTTGCAGATTATTGTTCATCAACTTGTTAATGAATAAAACTACTGTTATAGGCTCCAATGTTGAGTTCATTAATGATCTGACATGAGGCAGACTGAGGTTACGGCTCATTCAGGATCCCGATGTTCTAGTTGTACTGTGGTTATCGTGTGGTTCTAATGTAGTTCTAGTGTGGTTCTACCGTCTTTAACTGTGTCCCTCGTGTCTCTCAGGACGGCTCTGGCTCGGTTCAGACAGGCTCAGCTGGAGGAGGGGAAAGTCAAGGTCAGGTTCTACTCTGCATACATTCAGCCGGGTTCACCTGCGTGATGATGTTCACCTGTCTTCATCTGTCTGCAGGAGAGGAGACCTTTTCTGGCGTCCGAGTGCAATGAACTTCCGAAAGCAGAGAAATGGAGACGCCAGGTACACACTCCCATCGTTTGAACTCGAGGATTAGCTCCACTTCCATACATGTTAGGTTTTTTGTGTCTGACTAATGGACACTACATTACCCATGTGCCTCGGCGGCTGTAACACAGAGAGGAAGCCGGCTGGATGGCTGATGAATTCATCCATGCACCCTGGGAGTTGTAGTCGTGGGCTCCTTCGCCCTCATATCCACAAGCTTCCTGCAGCTCTTCATCAAAGAACCAAATATTTTCATGCTCAGCTGCTTTGTTTCATCACAAACGTTCAGCGACACTGAACGTGAAGCAGAGCGTCTAACGTGCTTGTGTGTTTTCCAGATCATCAGTGAGATCTCAAAGAAAGTGGCTCAGATCCAGAATGGTGAGTATTTATTAAAAAAAAATAACTCAACAAATATTGATAAACTGTGAGAGATCCCAGACACGCTGTCTGTCTCTAACCTGTATCCCTCCGACCTGTCTGTCTGCAGCCGGTCTCGGGGAGTTCAAGATTCGGGACCTAAACGATGAGATCAACAAGCTGTTGAGGGAGAAAGGTCACTGGGAGGTCCGGATCAAAGAGCTGAGAGGACCGGACTACAAGGTAAATAAATATTTGTGTTGTTGACCTCGTGTTGGTGAGATGTTGTGCGATTACCCGCTCGTGTTTGTTGTGTTTTCAGCGAGTCGGTCCGAGGATGTTGGACCACGAGGGGAAGGAAGTTCCAGGAAACCGAGGGTACAAATACTTTGGCGCGGCCAGAGACCTGCCCGGGGTCAGAGAGCTGTTTGAGAAGGAACGTATGTAACCTTACGTCTTCACTTCCTGTTTTTACATCAAGTCGGCACTTGTCTGATTGGTCCTCTCTGATCGTGTGACTCCCAGCTGCCCCGGCGCTGAGGAAGACGAGGGGGGATCTGATGAAAGAAGTGGACGCAGAGTATTACGGCTACAGAGACGAAGACGACGGAGTGCTGCTGCCTCTGGAGGCTCAGTACGAGAAGCAAGGTCTGGTTATTCTTTATTTATATGGTTATTTGTTATATCCGCCTTCCGATTATGGATTTGTGTCTATAGATTATTTTATCATGAATGCAGTTTAATTATTTGAATTATCTATTCAAGCAGATCATTTTATGATTCATACCGTCCAATTATATAATTATTTATACATTCACAATAATTAACCGCATATAAACATCAGATTATTTTTTCTACACCTACAATTATATATTTATGACATTTACAGTGGGACTATTTTGTCATGAATTAATTCAGATTATATAATACACAAATTATTAACCCTTTATCCCATTATAACAATTCCTCACACACCAATCAATTATTTGTTGAGACAATCCATCCGGTGTTGTGGCCACGATGCGAACGTCGTGTGTCGTTTGTTGTGTGTCGATCAGCTGTGGTGGAGGCGGTGCAGAAGTGGAAAACGGAGAAAGAGGCTCGCCTGTCAGGAGACAAGCCACAGGAGGAAGAGGAGGAGGAGAGCATCTACAAGGTCCACAGGGAGGAGGTGAACTGCCCTTCACATCCCACAAGCTGTGGAGGAAAGTAGAACTGTGGACAGACGTGTTGCTGATGATTGAATCCTTTTGTTTTCTGTGTCTGCGCAGCCTGATGAGGAGGAGATCCGGGAGGACCAAGAGGGAGAAGAGGTCACCTTCCTCGCACACGTACCTGTTCCCTCACAGAAAGAGGTGAGACACACACACACACACACACACACACGTGTGAGGTGTCTGTGAGGCCCGTCGTTCACATGCTGCATGTCAGAACCAAACAGACACCAAAATCCCCAAACCGCGAGATATCGCAGTTACTAGTTCCTCTTCTTGTTGCAATGGGTAAAATGGTCTTTGAAACACGGGTCAATGTGTCACATGATCCTGTTTCTCAGGAACCAGGAAACATTTATTGCCAAAATATGTCAAACATACAAGGAATTTGTCTTGGCGGTTGGTGCGTGGCAGCAGACACAAAACAGGAGCTGATGGGGAATTAGTGTTTTTTTAACCTGCAAATGATCTCTCAGGTGGAGGAGGCTCTGGTCAGGAGGAAGAAGATGGAGCTGCTGCAGCGTTACGCCAGCGAGACTCTTCAGGCTCAGAGTCAGGCTGCCAAAACTCTGCTGGGACTGTAACCCGTCTGTCTGACTAACCCGTCTGTCTGACTGTGACCCGTCTGTCTGTCTGACTGTGACCCGTCTGTCTGTCTGACTGTGACCCGTCTGTCTGTCTGACTGTAACCCGTCTGTCTGTCTGACTGTGACCCGTCTGTCTGTCTGACTGTAACCCGTCTGTCTGACTGTAACCCGTCTGTCTGTCTGACTGTGACCCGTCTGTCTGTCTGACTGTGACCCGTCTGTCTGTCTGACTGTGACCCGTCTGTCTGTGACCCGTCTGTCTGTCTGACTGTAACCCGTCTGTCTGACTGTAACCAGTCTGTCTGACTGTAACCCGTCTGTCTGTCTGACTGTAACCCATCTGTCTGTCTGACTGTGACCCGTCTGTCTGTCTGACTGTGACCCGTCTGTCTGTCTGACTGTAACCCGTCTGTCTGTCTGACTGTGACCCGTCTGTCTGTCTGACTGTAACCCGTCTGTCTGACTGTAACCCGTCTGTCTGTCTGACTGTGACCCGTCTGTCTGTCTGACTGTGACCCGTCTGTCTGTCTGACTGTGACCCGTCTGTGTGACTGTAACCCGTCTGTCTGTGACCCGTCTGTCTGTCTGACTGTAACCCGTCTGTCTGACTGTAACCAGTCTGTCTGACTGTAACCCGTCTGTCTGTCTGACTGTAACCCATCTGTCTGTCTGACTGTGACCCGTCTGTCTGTCTGACTGTGACCCGTCTGTCTGTCTGACTGTGACCCGTCTGTGTGACTGGAACCCGTCTGTCTGTAACCCGTCTGTCTGACTGTAACCCGTCTGTCTGTCTGACTGTAACCCGTCTGTCTGTCTGACTGTAACCCGTCTGTCTGACTGACTGGAACCCGTCTGTCTGTCTGACTGGAACCCGTCTGTCTGACTGACTGTCAGCCATCATGTAAATATCGTCTTTTTTTACCCAGCCTTGTTTCTTAATAAAACGATCTTCAGCACAGTTTGTTCTCTGCGTGTTTTTTGGATTCCAGAGATTTGAAGGTTAAAGGTCTCTGATCTACTACCTTTAAACATATGTAGCAGAACACCTGAGCAAAAAACCCAGACACACATGATGAGATCCCCAGTAAAAAAAGAGGACATTGGCCTCAAAACTGTCCATCTTTATCTCGTCTGTCTCTTTGTTTGAGTTTCTCTCTTGGTCTCTGTCTCTGTATGTCTCTCAGTCTCTCCGGTCGTCAGCTTTTTTAGAGCATCTCTGTCCGTCTCCTCATGTGGTTTCAGTCTGGCATGCTGATTGGTTGATTGGTGGCAGCATTCTGCAGCATGTGATCGGCTTATTAATGGCGAAACGCTGCACATGATGTCATGTGAGGAGAAAGCTGTCGTCAGTCGCATTCAATCAGCGCACGTTACTGTGTGTGTGTCTGAGAGAGGCTCCTCCCCACGATGATGTCACAGGTCAGTCAGTTTAAACGGGGAGCAGAAGGCTCGTCTTCGACAGACAGACAGGCATCATGTGGTGTCGAGGATTCCTGCAGCAGACGGTCAGATCCATATCGACCAGCAGACAGGTCAGTGTGTGTGTGTGTGTGTGTCTTATGGGGACCACTGACTTCAAGGGGACTCTCTTACAATAAGGGGACCGGCTCATCGTCCCCATTAACTGTCAGAGTTCGGAACCATTTGGCTGGTCATCATCACCTTTAGCTTGACCTTAAAACAAAGTTTGAAAGGACTTACTGTGATTACATTATAATATTTACTAGTCTAATTAGAAGTCAGAGCTTATTACAAAACAGCATTTTTTGTCTAAAAATCTAATTTAGGTGGATGTTGATTTAATACTTGAGTAAATAATCAGAAGCGATGTTTAAAGGATTTGGGCTTTGGGAAACCAAATTAAAGCTGCTTCAATAGTGATGAATTTAAACTGGTTATTTATAAAAAATAATCTATATTTATGTGTTAAGACCGTATAATTGTCTTTTTAGATTAACACCCACTGCATCCGGGGAGCATTATTGTTATGATTTACTAATATTTTATATGACTTAAGCCAAAGGTTCTAATCTCGAAATGTTTGAAGTAATGAAATTCTAAGAATCTTCTAATGTCTATATGTATTGTTTTTATTTATTAAGTGCTGTTTTCTTCCCCTGATTACTTGCATGACAGTTGCTACGATCTCTCTCTCTCTTACCGGTCTGTCTATTGGACCTGTCTTTCTCTTCTTGTCTGTCTTTATCAGGCGGGCGTCCTTTTTGACGTGGACGGCGTCCTGCTTCGTGGCGGTTCGTTGATTCCGGCTGCTCGGCGAGCTTTCCGGAAGCTTCTGGACCGAAACAACAACTTCCTGTTTCCTGTCGTCTTCGTCACCAATGCAGGAAGCTGTCAGAGACATCACAAGGCCCAGCAGCTGTCTCACCTGCTGGAGGTCCAGGTAGGAAAGACACCTTGAGAGAGGTTGGACATATGGAGGAAGAGACAAACAAAGAGGTGGAGACGGAGCGTGAGAGAGAAGAGAGGTGTTAGATGTTAATCTAATCTATGTGTTTCCTTTCACATTATAATCTTGGTTAATCTCAAATATTCACAGTAATTTGATCATTAGATCATGACATCAGGAAGCATGTGACGATGTTGGGACGTAGGTGAAGATCATAGGATGTAGTTGAAGATGGTAGGACGTAAGCGACAATGATAGGACGAAGGTGATACTGGGCTGTGGGTGACGATGGGACGTACGTGTTAAGGACAGGACAGGGGGGCAATGGGTCAATCGCCGTGACAGTGCCCGTTGGGTCACCATGCGTTTCACGGCTGACGGAACAGGTAACAATGATAGGACGTACGGGATGATGGGACGTAGGTAACAATGATAGGACGTACGGGATGATTGGACGTAGGTAACAATGATAGGACGTAGGGGATCATGGGACGCAGGTAACAATGATAGGACGTACGGGATGATGGGACGCAGGTAACAATGATAGGACGTACGGGATGATGGGACGCAGGTAACAATGATAGGACGTACGGGACGATGGGACGCAGGTAACAATGATAGGACGTACGGGACGATGGGACGCAGGTAACAATGATAGGACGTACGGGAGGATGGGACGCAGGTAACAATGATAGGACGTACGGGAGGATGGGACATAGGTAACAATAATAGGACGTACGGGATGATGGGACGCAGGTAACAATGATAGGACGTACGGGATGATGGGACGTAGGTAACAATGATAGGACGTACGGGACGATGGGACGTAGGTAACAATGATAGGACGTAGGGGATCATGGGACGTAGGTAACAATGATAGGACGTACGGGACGATGGGACGCAGGTAACAATGATAGGACGTACGGGATGATGGGACGCAGGTAACAATGATAGGACGTACGGGATGATGGGACGTAGGTAACAATGATAGGACGTACGGGACGATGGGACGTAGGTAACAATGATAGGACGTACGGGATGATGGGACGCAGGTAACAATGATAGGACGTACGGGATGATGGGACGCAGGTAACAATGATAGGACGTACGGGATGATGGGACGCAGGTAACAATGATAGGACGTACGGGATGATGGGACAAAAGTAACAATGATAGGACGTACGGGATGATGGGACGCAGGTAACAATGATAGGACGTACGGGATGATGGGACGTCAGTAACAATGATAGGACGTACGGGATGATGGGACGTAGGTAACAATGATAGGACGTACGGGATGATGGGACGTCAGTAACAATGATAGGACGTACGGGATGATGGGACGCAGGTAACAATTAATGGACGTACGGGATGATGGGACGCAGGTAACAATGATAGGACGTACGGGATGATGGGACGCAGGTAACAATTAATGGACGTACGGGATGATGGGACGTAGGTAACAATGATAGGACGTACGGGATGATGGGACGTAAGTAACAATGATAGGACGTACGGGATGATGGGACGTAGGTAACAATGATAGGACGTACGGGATGATGGGACGCAGGTAACAATGATAGGACGTAGGGGATGATGGGACGCAGGTAACAATGATAGGACGTACGGGATGATGGGACGCAGGTAACAATGATAGGACGTACGGGAGGATGGGACATAGGTAACAATGATAGGACGTACGGGATGATGGGACATAGGTAACAATGATAGGACGTACGGGATGATGGGACGCAGGTAACAATGATAGGACGTACGGGATGATGGGACGCAGGTAACAATGATAGGACGTACGGGATGATGGGACGTAGGTAACAATGATAGGACGTACGGGATGATGGGACGTAGGTAACAATGATAGGACGTACGGGATGATGGGACGCAGGTAACAATGATAGGACGTACGGGATGATGGGACGCAGGTAACAATGATAGGACGTACGGGATGATGGGACGCAGGTAACAATGATAGGAGGTACGGGATGATGGGACGTAGGTAACAATGATAGGACGTACGGGATGATGGGACGCAGGTAACAATGATAGGACGTACGGGATGATGGGACGCAGGTAACAATGATAGGACGTACGGGATGATGGGACAAAAGTAACAATGATAGGACGTACGGGATGATGGGACGCAGGTAACAATGATAGGACGTACGGGATGATGGGACGTCAGTAACAATGATAGGACGTACGGGATGATGGGACGTAGGTAACAATGATAGGACGTACGGGATGATGGGACGTCAGTAACAATGATAGGACGTACGGGATGATGGGACGCAGGTAACAATTAATGGACGTACGGGATGATGGGACGCAGGTAACAATGATAGGACGTACGGGATGATGGGACGCAGGTAACAATTAATGGACGTACGGGATGATGGGACGTAGGTAACAATGATAGGACGTACGGGATGATGGGACGTAAGTAACAATGATAGGACGTACGGGATGATGGGACGTAGGTAACAATGATAGGACGTACGGGATGATGGGACGCAGGTAACAATGATAGGACGTACGGGATGATGGGACGCAGGTAACAATGATAGGACGTACGGGATGATGGGACGCAGGTAACAATGATAGGACGTACGGGATGATGGGACGCAGGTAACAATGATAGGACGTACGGGATGATGGGACGCAGGTAACAATGATAGGACGTACGGGATGATGGGACGCAGGTAACAATGATAGGACGTACGGGAGGATGGGACATAGGTAACAATGATAGGACGTACGGGATGATGGGACATAGGTAACAATGATAGGACGTACGGGATGATGGGACGCAGGTAACAATGATAGGACGTACGGGATGATGGGACGCAGGTAACAATAATAGGACGTACGGGATGATGGGACGTAGGTAACAATGATAGGACGTACGGGATGATGGGACGTAGGTAACAATGATAGGACGTACGGGATGATGGGACGCAGGTAACAATGATAGGACGTACGGGATGATGGGACGCAGGTAACAATGATAGGCCGTACGGGATGATGGGACGCAGGTAACAATGATAGGAGGTACGGGATGATGGGACGTAGGTAACAATGATAGGACGTACGGGACGATGGGACGTAGGTAACAATGATAGGACGTACGGGATGATGGGACACAGGTAACAATGATAGGACGTACGGGATGATGGGACATAGGCAACGAATGGACGCACATGAAGACAATGGGACGTAGGTGATGATAGGACGGAGGTGAAGACAACAGCGGGCAGGCGCTGATGACATGATGTAAGGGAAGCATCTCTCTTTCCCTCCTTAGATCGCCCCGGAGCAGGTGGTTCTTTCCCACAGTCCTTTGCAGATGCTGAAGGCCTTTCACGACAAGTGCGTCCTAGTGTCCGGACAGGGACCAGTGACGGATATCGCCAACACGTATCCTTCACACCCAAACTCTGATTGGCATCTTCTCCTTGGCAATAGCGTCCGAGGCTCTTTGACATCGTCGTTTTTAGAGTGTCGATAACTTAAATCCTCCAGGAGAAGAAGTCGGATTGATTGATTTGAACTCTTGACCGTATCGCCAGTTTGGGTTTTCGGAAGGTTGTGAGCGTCGAGCAACTCAGAGAACATTACCCCCTGCTGGACATGGTGGACCACAACAGGAGACCCAAACTACCTGTAAGTACCGTACCTGTGTCAGGTGACTTTAGGTCTCTGACAGCAGCAAAGTAATCCACGAATCTTTATTCTGTTTCAGTCGTCCCCTCTGCAGACTCTTCCAAAAATAGAAGGTAACTACATAGTAAATAAAAAACACTGTTTCTTTTCAACAATATTTATTTAATATTTATTTAATATTTATTCATATTCTCAATGTTGTCATTTTACCAGGTGAAAATGAAGGTATAAATATATTTTGGCAATATAAAAGAAACAAAAACAAATAGAACATAAAAATGGGATTTAAAGTAAAAATGATAAACAATTAGCTAAATAGTCAGGAGACACACCCCAATATATTGATTTGTGTTTTCTGGTTCTTATTTTGTTGATTTCTCCTGACTTACTTTCTGGGGTGCTGTAGCAATAATCTTGTTCGGAGAGCCAATCCGGTGGGAGACAAACCTGCAGCTGCTGATCGACGTGCTCCTGACCAATGGGAGTCCAGGTTCTGCCTACGACCCTCAGGTGCCCGCCCAGCTGCCCGTCCTCGCCTGTAACATAGACCTGATGTGGATGGCTGAGGCCCCGTCACCACGGTAACCAACACATACAGGAAGTTAGTTTGACATGTGAGCGTCCATATCTTCAGGGTGGGGCTGAAATTAAGATTAGCCCTTCAGGTGACCATGTCCATCAGTTTTTATCCTGCTTTGTGGCCGTAGGTTTGGTCACGGGATGTTCCTGGTGTGTCTGGAGTCTGTGTACAGGAAGATGACGGGTCGAGAGCTTCAGTACCAAGCACTGCTGGGAAAACCCAGTCTGCTGACATACCAGTATGCTGAGCAACTTCTCAGGCTACAGAACTACAACCGCAAACTCACCACCATCTACGCCATCGGGTAGCAAACCACCATTCACACCATTATCTACACACCATGGACCAGTACTCAATCTACACCATCTACGCTGTTGGTGACAAAACCGCCCGTAACTCCAACTTTGCTGTTGGTTACCTAGACTACACATAACACCATTTACATAATTAGGTACCTAGAATGTTGACTACACCATCAATGCCACTGGGTAACTAAACTGTCCATAACACCATCTATGCTGTTGGTCACCAAACAGTCCGTAACCCCATTCAGTAACCCAACCATCCACAATGTCAGCTACACAAATGGGTAACCAAATATTCTTCTTCTTGCCTAGCGACAACCTGATGACTGATATCTATGGTGCTAATCTCTACAACCGCTACCTGGGTCAGCAACATGCTGCTATGGCGACCACAACCAAGCTTGTTGCTCAGGGAACAGGAAGTCAAATGACGATGGCGGTGCCGGAGGAGGAGCTGGTGTCTGCTGCTGCTCAGTGTCGCTCCATACTGGTGATGTTTTCAAAGTGACACTGAAACCATAGTAGCATGAATCAAACCACTGACCCGCTGATAATAACATGTTGTAATACATTCTGTCACTAACACAGAACTACTCTATCCACAGGTGTGCACAGGTGTCTATAACCCTCGCTCACCGCTGCCTAGCGACCGCAGTGATGCTGTCACAGAGTCAGTGTTCCATGGTCACAGAGACCTGAAGCTGGAGCTTGACCTGGTGGAGCCCAATCACGTGGTGGAGGACGTGGAGGCCGCAGTTGACATACTGCTGCAGCAGGAGAGCTCGGTTACCTCTGATCTTTGACCCCCCCTTTGACCCCCTCCACCTGACACTTGACCTCTAGATGGATCTCTACCAGGCAGTAAGCTCCTGTTCTACTGGGTGAAGCCAATATTGGAGTGTCTTAAAACGGGAATTCTCTTTCCTGACCGGCATGGGGCGTCTCACCTGGAGGCAATAAGAAGTGTGGTTGTATAGAAGTCTATGTGAAAAGGATCTCTGGATTTATTCCCTCACCAAAAGTTGTAAACACGAGTTTGTGGTCTCAATATCTAGGATCAATTCTTCTTAAATAGAACATGATGTTATTTTAGTTAATTATGGTCAATTTAGAGTCAAATAGACCCTAAAGCAGGGTATGCCTTAGGGCGGGCCTTGGTGTGATTGACAGGCCGCTACCACTACCAGAGACACGGTGTCTGTACGTCAGTCCTTCGCTTTCAAAACATGGTCAGATCCTGACAACATGGCACCGCTGTATCTCTAGATGGCCACAAACCAGCAGCGATGTGACGAAGGTCACCTCCGTATTAATGGGCCCCTACAACCTGCAGGACGAGAGTCACCTTCAGGGCACAGCTCATCTTCTGTCGTGCTGTTTGCTGGTCCGCCTGTACTGTTAACTGGTAATCAGTGAAGAGGAGTTAGCCATTTTGTTTGTCCCGTTTGCTGATTTAAAGCAAATTTTAAATATCCGCCAAACCCCCAAAATACTTTAAAACTTAATGCAAAATACTTTTCCATTGTCTATTGATTTTCAAAAAGGCTCCTGTAAGTGATTTCTGAGTCTATTTCTACGGTGTACATAATGTATGAATGTCTTTATCATGGCACACGGCTCACATGTGATAACTGGTTTGGGGTCGTCGTGGCACAGGGGTACAGAGAGAGCGCTGGGAACCGCAAGGTTGGTGGTTTGAGTCCCGGCTGTCCCATGTCCCATGTTGAAGTTTCCCTGAGCAAGACACCTAACCCCCAAATGCTCCCCGTGCAAAATGTAAAAAGCCAGGGGTTAAAAATGCAATGTAAGTCGCTTTGGATAAAAGCGTCAGCTAAATGACCTGTGATGTAAATGTAATAACAAACTGTAATCAAGCAGTTGTCTGCTGTATAGGGAGACAGTGATTTCTGTTATCGTTAAACAGCTTTTGGAGAAGCTCTCTTCCTAATGGAAATATCCTTTCCGATGACAGTATATTACAACCTCGTGTTATTTGTTCATTTACACCTACAAATGATAAAGAAACAATATTATAAAATATAAATATAAAACCATCATCAAGATTCCTGCCAGTTGATGGTCAACGATGCCTTCAAACTACCTGTGACCTTTCAACTTTTAATGAATTAATAAAGTCACTAATCTTTGTTGGTGCTCTGAATGTCTGAGCTCATTCATGTCAAACATCTCATTTCTGTGTAATGTTAATTTGGTTGAAAACATCTTAATACTTTCATACTTTATATTTTACTGAAATAAATTGTTACTGTAAAAGTGTATATTGAGTTACACAGTGAGAAATTAGAGGCCTTTGCTATGAGTCTGTCCAGTTTCATGAATAATATGTATTTTATGTAGAATATGTACGTTATTTATTAGCGATGCAAAACATTTTAAGTGTTCTTACTCAGTTTGACCCATTTCTAGAAAACCATTTATTGGTCACCCGGTAGCAATCTTACGTCCCGTTAAAGCTGATGGATTTATAAATGTTGAAGAGGGGTCCTCGTCCATGTGGGTTTAAAGGAACGCTGTGTAGGATTTTATTGGCTGTAATAGAATAGAATATTCAGAATAAATCTCTCATTTGAGGTTAAGTCAGTAACTGCAAATTGTTGGGCTCTCGTTGGCTTAGAATGAAGAAAACAAACATGTTCCACTGCCGTTTTCCTACGGTAGCTCAGAAAAGACAAATCAACCCGAACTAGAGAGAACTTTTTATGTTTTGATTTTATCCAAAGGGCCCCTTACTTCTCCAACATGTTGGGAAAGTTAAACTTTGGTTGCAATCCACCACCTCTCCACTAGATATCACTAATCCTACACAGAGCTCCTTTACAGGTTCAGATGGAAGAGTTATATGTATATTTTTATTCATGTCATTTGGCAATTCAAATACTTCCTAAATCCTAAAGTATTACTTCCGATTTCATTCTTGTATTTTGGGTTGTATGTTTCCATGCAGTGAACAGTCCCACAAAAGTGTCTCCAAACCGCAAACTAAATTATGAAACAATGTAAAGAAAACGACATACAAAATTGAAAGAAACTAGAAGCCAAAGAAGATCAGAATATATGAATTGGCAGAATGTCTCTGTAGTCAGAGATGAAGCGGAGAGAGATTTTAACCAAGTACGCTCAGTGAGTACAAACTGGGATTCAAAGAAGGAAGGCAAAAAAACCATGGTAACATGATACGGATTTTTATTTTGATGGTTTAACATTACTTATGAAGCATCTAGATTTGATTTGTCATTAAAAAAAAATAAAAAGACAAGAAACACAAGACTTTACAGCATCGGACTATTAACACTATTCCATCAAAGAAATAGCAATTTATTAACATGTTTTTAATCAAATGCCGGAGCTGCCGGGGAGAGTGACCCGCTCAAAATGGCGACGGGAGCAGGACGTATCGTAACAGGAAGCAGTACGGCAGCTGCGCATGCGCAGTGGCGCACTCCGGGTCCCTGTAAAGATGTCTGAGCAGGCGGGGAGGGAGCGGAGCGGAGGAACCGAAACAAACGGACAGAACCCGCGTCTCTCCGCAATTTAACCAGTCAAGGTAAGAGCAGGCGGTCGTGTAGAGCCGCTCCGACCGGACCGAGACGCGACGGAAGGTTTCGGCCTTCGGGTGGCGCGCAGTACCTGTGCGTAGCGTAGCTGAGTTTGTAGTAAAGAACAGAAATTATGTGCGGGACGCGCAGCCCTGTGGCAGGGGCGTGTCCGCCATCTTGTCTAAAGTGGCGCCTTAACGGCAGCTGTCGCTTTTGAGCGGAGGCCGGGCGGTTGGCGCAAAATGGCCTTTAATGGTGGAACTTGAAAGACGTCCCGTTGGCCTCGCTATGTTATTAAGGCACTTTTTCCCGGTTCGGACCCGCCGTGGACCTACACCGAGTGCTGCCGTGTCCGTGTGTTCTGCCGGGGCTTCCGAGAGGCAGCCGCAGCTTTGTGTTGCCCCCCCTCTTTTTCACCCCCTCCTTCTCTTCTCCTCCTCCGTGTTTGTTTGGAAAGCCTACCGTGCGCACGCGCGTTACCGCAAGCCCTCGTTCCTGCGTACAAAAACGAAAACATCAGAATTTATATAATGGATTTACCCAGCGCTTTTATTTTACTGCACGTACACGGACACGGTGTGACCTTAAATGTCGATTTCTTTCTTAAAACCAGCTTTGAACCCATATCGGTCCGCTTTGCCGCCAGATTCAGACGGTCCGTCATCAGCCTGCTGACGTCAGTCTGTCCCAGTCCGTCACAATTTTTGATTCATTAGATTATTTCCCCCTTAATCGATTTATCCGTTGCCTATTTTTTAATCAGTTTGTTTCACAATACAAAAGATGATCACTTGACTACACATCGATCAGCGCTGAAAGACCGTGATCAGATTTTCCTTTTTGATTTCCTCAGTCAGCATAACGATCTGGGTGAAGTGTTTAAGCAGATTTAAGTTTGTTTTAGTTTGTCATTATACCAACCATTATAGTTTAACAGTAATCAGCAAATTGTAAATATACATTGTTTTAAAGGGGTAACATTTAGTATTTCTGATGGTTTACTAACTATTTTGGAGAGGGGGGCAAAAATAGATCCTTGTAGACCAGGCTCTATAATGTAACAACAAAATGATCCATTAGATCTACTGATATAGGTCATCAATTAGTATCAGGAACATTTATTGCCAAAAAATGTTAGACATACAAGGAATTTGACATGTCGGTTGGTGCATAACGTTGAACAATGAGACAATGGACAACAAGACCAATACCAAAAGCGTCAAAACAATTGTATCAGAGATCTGAAAGTGACAACCAGCGACTCTTATATGGCCAAAATAAATCCTTGATTATTAAGGTAATAAATCAAGAGATGTTTCTAATTTATATTTGCAACCGGAGCATAGCTTTATTATGAAAGTCACTAAAGTGTTTGTTCCTTTCCAGGCAGGTGATGTCATTCTAACAAGCAGCTGAGATGTCCAATGACAGCCAGGGATTGGTGAAAGGGGAGGCGGCCGTCAGAGCCCCTCCCCCTTTGGGTTCCGCCTCCTCCCAGGGGCCGCCCCTTTCTCCGTCCTCCACCTCCAAACCACCTGAGCTCCCAGGTATATCCGTCTGTCTCAACCTGTCTGTCTGTTGAACTGATTCAGGCTGGATGGGCTAAGTACTCGTCTGTCTCTCTGACCGGTCTCTCTCTCAGAATCAGAAGCCCTGTATTGCAACATATGTTACACATAGAGGAATTTGCCTTAATGCATTGGTGCAGTAAAAGAATAAAGTAAAATAAGATTAAAAAAAAAAGATATACAATGCACAATATGAACTGATAAGTATGTTAAAACACATGTATGTTTCCATGGTGAGAGAAACCACTATGCAAAAGCCGGGGATGAAGTATGAAGTCAATGGGGGACACAGACTTGGTTCAAGAGACCATCTGCTGATGGGGAAAAAAATGTTTCTGCGGTGGGAAGAGATGCTGGGGGGCATGGGCCCCGATTGTGCTGGAAGGGGGGGGTGAGAAGGCTGTGGATGAGTTCAGGACTGCTCCTTTGTCAAAGCGGCAGTAGAAATCGTTCAGCTTGTTGGCCAGGCAGAGGTTGTTCATGAAGTGGGGGGGCTTTGGGCTTGTAGTTGGAAATCATTCTGAGGCCTTTCCAGACTGATAACTGCTGTTGGAGCCTTTCTGAGTATTGTTGTTTGGCTTTGCCAAACCTGTATTATGACTTCTTAAACAAATTCCTGTCCCCACTCCTTAACGCCTGATCCTTTTGTAATCGTAGCTGTGAATTAGGGTTTGTTAATGTTTTAATTCACCCGAGTGCGTGACGGACACAGCTGTCTTCACAGAAGCTGATATAAGCCAATACAGCTTTAATATTAATACATTTTATTTATAACTCACTCAACAGATCTCTCAGCACAACAGAGCCGGTAAAATATAGTTAAAGTAAAAACATAGGGGGGGGGGACTTATGGGAGTAAAAGAGTCGAGTGACCTTGCTGCCCTCAGGTGGTCAGGGAACAAAAGGGCCGGTCGCCCACGGTGCGGAGCTTGGTGTACGGAGGAGCGAGCTGCTTGGAGATCCGAGGGTGGAGGTTTGGGGAGTAAGTAGTTCTTGCCGATGGGGAGGCGCATGTCCATTTAAGCATTTATGAGTTAGTAGTAGGACTTGACAGGTAATCCGGAATGAGACAGGGAGCCAGTGTAGTGAGCGTAGGACGGGTGGTACGTGCTCACATTTCTGGACCCCCATAAGGATCCTGGCAACGCTGTTCTTAATGTATTGTAGTTTCAGGATATTCTTACCAGAGATTCTGTCTTTACCTGTCTGACAGATGAACTGGTCCAGGCTGGATGGGCTAAGTGCTGGTCTCGGAGAGAGAACCGACCGTATTATTTCAACAGATTTACCAATCAGAGCCTGTGGGAGGTCCCAGTGCTGGGTCAGCATGACGTCATCGTGAGTAATGTCCCTATTTCCTGTTAATGTGTGAAGTGAAAGGAAAGGACCGGTGCATGCAAGTGATAAAACAACAACAATCCAGAGATAGTCGTCATGGAAACACTGCAAACAGGAGCTGCCGATAGATAACCCAACATAGTTATATTTGGAGCAGTTTGGTAAAAAACATTTTTTAAAAGCTCTCAATGCATAATGTATACAGTTAGTTTTAGTTTGGAACTGAGTCCGTCTGTCTGCAGTCGGATCCTTTAGGCCTGAACGCCGCTCCTGCGGAGGGCGGAGGCTGTGTCCCGGGGAACGGTCAGAGGAAGAGGAGGATCTCTGAGGAGCAGGGGGCGGGACCTAACAGCATCAAGAGAGTCAAGGTAAAAGAAACGGTCTTGAATCGGATCATGGCAGTTTAAACGAGACCAGTAAGCAGTGGATTGTGGGAAACTGAGTTGTCAAGCCTACTTATTTATTCAGCTGGACTTTATGTTGCTTCCAGGTGGAACCCACCACCCCCATCTCTCCCAGCACTGCAGGGGTCAAACCCTGGAACTCCACCACTGAGGAAAAGCCAGCACAACCAGCCACACCCACAACTCCAAGCCCCGCCCCTGCGGTATACAGGCCAGCCTTGTGAGTGCTGAGGCCACGACCCCGCCTCGTTAGCATCTTTAGCTTCTCTGTTGATGGCGTTAAGGAGCCAAAACAATCCAAGAAAGTCGTCCATTTTTTTTATTATTATTCAATATATTGTGATATTTATTGATGAAGTTGTTTACTGCTGCCGTTTCAGTATCTACTGGGATCTAGACTTGCAGACCAACGCGGTAATCAGAGAGCATCCGCCCGACAACAACCTGCTACCCCCTCACCCCGAGATCGAGCTGCAGAGAGCTCAGCTGGTCACCAAACTTCGGCAACACTACCACGAACTGTGTCACCAGAGAGAAGGTAGCGGCACTCGCTGTTTTTTTTTTTTTTAATTTAATACACTGAACAAGTCAGAATAACTGAATTCATGTTGCATGATTTGTGGCGTCAGTTCTCTGAATGTTAGAAACAGTTTTTAAAGGATGCTGTTTTGTTTATCGCCTACTGAAAGTCTGTGTAGTTGTAAGTCTTGTCTGTTGGTCTGTCTGCGTTTCAGGTATTGATCCGCCCCGGGAATCCTTCAACCGCTGGCTACTAGAGAGGAAACTGATCGACAAAGGTCACGACCCCTTACTGCCAAGCGACTGCGAGCCTGTCATCTCCCCGTCCATGTTCAGAGAGATCATGAACGACATCCCCATCAGGTACCCAACATCAGCACGCTTTTCGGTGCCTCTCGCTTTTTTCACGTCAGTTTGGGTGACTTGTGTGAATCGTGCAGATCCGAAGAGTTTTTTTTTTTTAAGGGGGCGGGGGGGGTCTGACTACAATTTCATCAATAGTAATTTGACCAACAATAATGCAGGGCTCTCAACTGTCAGTTGAGCGTGACAGTCACTCCCCCCACACATCCAATTTCTCACGCAAAAAAATAAATAAAGCGCGTAGCGTCCGTATCAAGCACACGGACATTTGCCGCGCGGCGAGCGCTTCAATTACTGCTCCTTTTTTTTGTGTTTGCATCCCTGCACCTGTCACGATGTATTATGTTGCTGATGCGTTTCTTATTCCTGCGTCTTTTCTCTCAGGTTGGCACGTATCAAGTACAAAGAGGAGGCCCGGAGGCTGCTGTTCAGATACGCTGAAGCTGCCAAGAGGATGATTGACTCCAGGTAGGTCTCAGAAGACCAATTGGAGCTTTATCCCGGTAACGACCAGGCAGCTCTATCTGTAAACCATTTTTACAAACTCTTTTTTTATGTTAGTGGATGTAGTTGGGGGGGGGGGGGCACACAGAGTGTTGGTGGAGGCTAAATAATTCTCTTAACACGTTATTTAATGCTGTCAAGCAAGTTTTGTAGGCGTAATATTTGTCAGTTTACATTCTAAAACCACACTATATTCTTAGCTATTGCTGCTCTATTAACCTTTTGATCTGTGTAGGAATGCGAGTCCAGACAGGAGGAAGGTGGTGAAGTGGAATGCTGAAGACACCATGAACTGGCTGCGCCGAGATCACTCCGCCAGCAAGGAGGACTACATGGTAACCTTTGACCTCTCCAGATGTCTCAGATCGTGCAGACTTCTTCAGGACCACCATGTGCTGTAACACAGTGATGAGACAAAGACAAGTCTACTGTGCCAGGATGTGATGTCATTTCTGTGTGTGTGTTCTTGTGTGTAGGACCGTCTGGAGCACCTGAGGGAGCAGTGTGGTCCTCACCTCACCGCCGTCGCCAAAGACTCTGTGGAGGCAATCTGCTCAAAGATATACCAGCTCTCTGCAGAGTACAGCCGCCGGCTGAGGCAGACGCATCTGAGTCTGCTGCAGGACCCCCCCACAGGTACACACACACACACACACACACACACACCAGATCAACGTACTTGGGGGTTGTTAATGTGTTGCTGTTTCTTTGTGTGTGTGATCAGAGGCAAGTGCGTCCCCCCAGCAGTCCCGGTTGGTCTACTGTTACCCGGTGCGTCTGGCGCTCCCCTCGCCGCTCCTCCCCCGGGTCGAGCTGCACTTTGAGAACGACATGGCTTGCCTACGCTTCAAAGGGGAGATGGTCAAAGTCAACCGGGGTCACTTCAGCAAACTGGTCAGTGCTGTGAGAGAAACGCTGGCAATACTGATCGTTACCATGACAACACGAGGTTCAGTAGGAAACCAGACAGACGCTTCGTAGTGCAGCTTAGTGGGAAGGTTTTATTGAGTTTTAGGAAAGGGGCATCATGCAAGCAGGAAGTGTTAAGGACACGTCTTGTGACTTAATGTAGAAGACAAGACAAATATACACTTGTTTTAATATAAAAATACTCATGAGACGCCATCAGAGGACCTAAAATATACGCTTTAATTTGGCTGTTTTGTAAGAGACTTGAGACTGAAGTTTGTGTTGATGTTGTCAGCTGAGCACACTAGTATCTCTCCAGTGGTCTACACATCTTCTGCGTGCCCGTCTGTCATATTCTGTCTGTGTGTCCAGGAGCTGTTGTACCGGTACAGTTGTATAGACGACACGCGCTTCGAGAAGTTCCTGTCCAGAGTCTGGTGCCTCCTCAAGAGATACCAGGTCAGCTCTGACCTCTCTGTCAACAGTTTGCCCCCCCACACACCCTGATGACGTTGTGCGTTTGCTATTGACTCTGGTAGTTGGTGAGTTAACGAGCTGTGCCTTCGCTTCGTCCAGGTCATGTTTGGCAGCGGCGCTAACGAGGGGACGGGTCTGCAGGGGGCGCTGCCGGTGTCGGTGTTCGAGGCGCTGATTCGCCAGTTTGGTGTCTCCTTCGAGTGCTTCGCGTCACCGCTCAACTGCTACTTCAAACAGTTTGGCTCCGCCTTCCCCGACATCGACAGCTTCTTTGGATCCAGAGGGTGAGACGGTCGTTACCACCTCGTCTGTCTGTCTGTCTGTCTGTCAGGTCGGATACACGCAGCTAGTGCAGATTATTAACGTGTGAGTCGCGTGTTCATAGTGAGCTCATGGAGGACTAAAGACCTACATCAGGCCGTGACACGACAAACCGAACTTGACTCTAGCTCTTTGACTCAATTAGGACTTTAAATAATTTCCGGTTTAGTACTCTATTGTCAACATTACAGTATTAACCGTGTGTGTTTGTGTACCTGTTGTGTGTTACAGGCCCTTCCTGTCCTTCCGTCCTGTCAGCGGTTCATTCGAAGCCAATCCTCCCTTCTGTGAAGAGCTGATGGACGCCATGGTGGCACACTTTGAGGTCCGTCCAATATTTTGTATACAAGTTAGTACTATACTGGTTTGAACTAGTCTGAACCAGCTTGTGTTGGTCCGTGCCAGTGTGTGTGTGTGTGTGTGTATACCAACTTTTACTAGTACCAGTCTGCGTTAGTCTGGATCAGCTGGCATCCTACCGGTCCGTACTGGTTTGGTACTCTGTCTTAAACCCGGCTGTATCTTCCTGCCAGGAGCTTTTGGACAAGTCCTCGGAGCCTCTGTCCTTCATTGTCTTCGTCCCAGAGTGGCGTAACCCCGTGACCCCAGCCTTGACACGCATGGAGGCCAGTCGATTCCTGCGTCACCAGCTGAACGTCCCGGCCTACGAGCACGAGTATCGCTCTGGGAGTCAGCACATCTGCAAGAGGTACAGCTCGCCGTAGTACCCGTGTTGGTACCTGCGCGAGTGGCAGTGTGTGAACTCTGTGTCTGTGTGTTTCTTTGCAGGGATGAATTGTACTACCGGGCGGTACACGGTACTGCTGTACTCTTCCTCCAGAACGACGCCGGTTTTGCGAAGTGGGCGCCGACTCCAGAACGTCTGGCCGAGCTGCTGGCAGCGTACCGCCCCTCACAGCCCGCCTCCCTCTCCTCGCCCGGCCCCGCCCCTAATACCCCAGGAGAAAAAGACTCCACCCCCAAGACCGCTGAAAGGACGCAGAGCGGGGTGATCTCACCTGTTAGTCATGACGATAACAACAACACAAATAGCAACACAACCCCCCCCACCAACACCAACAACAGTTGTAGCAGCAGCAGCAGCAGCAGTCCTCAAGAAAAGATGGCCGCCGTGTGAAAGTGGCGAGCTTGGATCGCCACCACGTCCCTTATTCTGTGTAAAGTTTCTGTTTTTGATCGTCAGATTGTCCCTCACCAGCACCTGTAGCATCTGTCCACATGCAGTTATGGATCACAGCCAATCCTTTCACCGTCCCCTCACACAAGCTTTTCTGATTGGTCGCAGCTGTGACATCAAAGGGGAAGTTGTGAGCGTTGCGGTTGCCCAGCAACAGGAAGCCGGTTTAGATAACGTAGCTGAGCTCCAGCAATAAAAACCTCTTCATTCTCCTGTGATGTCACTGGAAGACTTCTGATTGGTCCTCCGCACCGACAGGGCTTGGTGGTTGGTCAACAAGGCAGCTATCATTTCTATTGGACCCGTCGGTCCTCGTTGAGAGGGAACGTCTACAGGTCCCGCCTCCTCGCTTCGGTCTGACCAGTCGACAAATGTCCTTCAGAGCATGAACCCGCCAATACTGCGGTGCATTGTGGGTAACTCATTGGGCAGGAGTAGGCCCAGCTTTCGCAGTGACATCGTAGTTGCTGCAAGTCTGAACTGAGACTCTAACCTGGGAATCGAACTGACGTCCCGTCACGCTTGCTATGGTGCTGTTAGCCACCGGGCAGTGTGACCCGAGACGTGACCGGTGTTTGGCACCAGGTGGAGAGAAGTTATTTCAGGCTTCCTGATCTGTCTTCATTCACCAAATCCCGTTTACCACCTAAAGCGGCTTTATTTCTCATTGTGTCAATATGCTTAAAAAAATATATATATATTTTTCCTGTCGTGTCCCCTTTTTTGGATATATATTTTTACCTTTTTCTAGAAAAATCTTCTAATAAGATTTTCTTTGTTCTAAATGTATTTGCATTTAACACCATTAATATTGCTGAACATCAACTTACTATCTGGTTTGATTTTAGTTATGAACCAACAGATCTTCAAAAGCAAGCCGTTATTAATGAAAACACTGAAGGAACAGCGACTCACACTCACACTTCCTGACTCCACCGTGGATGTAAAACAAAACTGGACACCGGACCCCAAGACGAAAGAGTTTCTATGAGAATTGCTTCCTCTGAATGTTTGTTCCTTATCCGTGTTACGCACAGTAGTCGCTCCCTCTCGCCCCGCCCCCAAATTCCAGCCTCGCCCACATGCTTTGCGTAATGATTACTTTTCAAATACAATCTTTGATCGATCAAATTATGTATGATGGAGTTGCAGTTTGTGGTTTTACGACATCCCTTTTCTGATGGCTGTCTATTGTGATATGTTTTTTTTCGGGGGGCGCTGCAGTACCGCACGCTGCCACTGGGGTATCACACATCCTGTTCTCTGATTGGCTGATGGTGCGTGCGTTTCTGCGATTTTGGTGTCCTCCCTGGCTGTGTACATAATGTACAGTTAAACTGATATGTAGTCTTTATGTTTTCATCATCTGCTGTTAAAGTCATCAAAAACAAAATTGAATTGTTCATTTCTTTTTAATTTTTAAAAATGGGGATCTGTTCTGTATTATACAGCTTATGATAGTTTGTTTTAAACTAAACCAAAGTGTTATTAAGAAAATCTATACCTTGTATGTAAAGGTAGACGTGTGTATGCATCAGTAATGCTGAGGTCTAACCAGCAGAATACTCCACATTATTTTTATAATTCTCCGCTGTTCTCTTTTCAGTAACTGTTTTTGGGGGATATTTTGGGGTTTTCTTGTGCATGAAACCTTTTGGACTCTAGATGATGTTCGTAATCCTGAATGTGTCTTTGGGCTGCGCCGCGTCTCGAGATGTTTCTACGACTTGCTAGTTTTAGCCGTTAAAGTTTTCCTTAAATGAACACTCCAACATTTTGGTATATTGTGTTTGCTGTTTGATTTGTGGGAAGGTGGATTTAAAAAAAAAATTGTATTGACGCTAAGCTAAAAGTTTCCCCGTGCTTTGGGGATTTGTGCTAAACCTCGATAATGTTGGACGGTCTCTTTCATATTTATGGAAAGCCAGAAATCCTTTTTGAAGATATTTTATTGTAATTAAGATTAATATTTCTGGGATTAAAATGAATTTGATTTGTTTTCCAGTCTTTATGAATTCTGCATTTCATAAATTCAAGAAAACAAATTTCCATTGGTATAATTTTACAAAAAATTATAATAATGAGGAAATTGAGTCGCGAGAGAATTTATAATTTAAAGATTTTCATCCCAAAACCTGTAATTTCTTGTAATTGAGATCCGTGTCTAATAATTACATCATGTCTTTTATTTATCACGTAATTGATAGAACATCTTTTCTTAATTCTGAGAAAAGATATCCTGACAGATTTCTTTGTATTTGTGATATTCATATTTCATAATTACAAAATAAAATATCTCCTATAAAATGATAGTTATGATGTTCTCTTAAGAGAAACTAGTCTTGTAATTACTATGTGATGCCGTAATAATGACAAAAAGATCGCAATGTAAGAATTCTGTCTCACAATCAAATCATTTCAAAGTACTGGGGAAAGTTACATTATACTTGTGAAATTATCATTTATGAATGGCTTCATTGTTAAAGCTTTGATTAACAGATAATGCCTTGTGATAATAGGCTTATGAAACAACAGTCATAATTACAAGATGACGCATTCTGTAGTTTTATTTTTGCTGAAAACCATGTTCCTTCTGTTGTCTCGATTGAGACCAGCGATGCTGTGAATGTGAAGTGGCCGGAGGTGTGATGTCACGCAGCGACATTGCAGAGCTGCAAAAAAACAAACCCAATTGTGTTTTATGGTTTTATTGTCCTCTCAGCTGGAGAATGTAAATATAGTCTGTTCTTTGATCCTGCAAAGCAAAACGCAGCCTCACTCTTCCAGTAAAAACATACCCAACCCAGTGACACGCCTGTCCAGCTCCTTTTTGTCATGTGATACTCGTGTATCATACGTACACATATACATCATACATTCCATACACGGAAAGGTCAAACGTCAGGTAACAAACCCCATTAGTGTATTTACTACGTGTAAACAGTTTACCAGGTTGGATAATTAACACTCTGGTTGACATAAACGTTTGTTTAATTATCTGATGTTCTTCTCTTTTTTTAATCTTAAGAAAACATTAATATTTTTTGTAGTCCATTGCTTATAATATATACAGTATATTTTCTATAATTTGTATAACCATCTTAAATCCTGTTTAATTTGAAACCACAAAATGAGTTTTCATTAGTTGGTATAATATCCACACACGAAGAGCACAAAGTATCTGTTATACACGCTTATGAAAACAAAAACAAGACGCGTTTATTGAAATGTGTCTTTGGATTCTGGTACTTTTATTCTGAAGTAATTACCGGAAAGGGGTTACCGTTACTACTGGCGTCACACAACCGGAAACAAGACCGTGACACAATAAGTCCTAGTCGATCATCAATAATCAGTTTATCAGTAAACATCTCTCCGTCTCTTGGTGTCGTTCATCACTTTGACTTTACGTTTAAAAAGAGTAACGGGATTCTGTAACAATACGCGGCGGAGATTGAACGGAGCTACCGCCGTTAGCTTTAGCTGCTGTTAGCCTAGCCTAGCGGAGTTAGCTTGGAAGTGGACCGAACCTTTCTAAGATGGGAGCCCACCGCAGTGAGGGAGGCCGGGACTGGCTGCAGCAGGACGGGCCGGAGCAGCCTGAGCAGAGCCCGGTACGAACCGCTGCTAACTGCGGCTAACAATGCGTAGCTAGCTCCTAGTCCGAACCTGAGCTCATTCAATCAAGTTTTTTGTTATTCAAATTATATTATGTGAACTTAAGTAAACATTTTTAAATTCATATATTTGTCATATTATGACGTTATGGTTGCACATCATTATCGATTCTTCTTTGAATATTGTTTTGATTAACAAAATACTTTTTTTATAACTCAATTGACCAATAAATACTAATGAAATGATTGTCATAATGTAATGTGTTGAATGACATTAATTCATGAATCGGTTCGTTTTTCATTGATTCACTTATGTTCTATATACTCTTGTGTAGAAGCCATGGAATTTGATGATCAAACACCGACAGATACAGAGACGAGGCCGACGCTCCCACATGACAGTCAGGTCAGTCCTGGTTTACGGGTTATTCAGAGTCACACTGGTCTCGCTGCATGATGCCCAGTTTAAACATGAGAAGTGATTCAGAAGTCAGTAAAGAAAAGCAGCAGTAGAACAAACCGGTTGGAGATCTTTGACAAGCGTATTGATTAATTGACAGTCTCTAACTGTATATTGACTGATTAGACAGAAGGAAGTCTGCAGGTGATGTTTGCTACATGCAGACTCACGCCACACTGTTGTGTGTGTGTGTGTGTAGCTACACTGATCCCCAGGTGTCCATGGACCTGCTGAGGGCTGTGCTTCAGCCCAGCTTCAACGAGGACATCATGGCAGTTTTCAAGAAGTATCAAAAGGTCAGAGGTCACCTTTCAATTTCAATTCATTTGAAAAATGTTCAACTCGCTTCACATTACGTACGACCCTTGTATTTGAATAGGAAAAACTCCCAATGCAACATTTTTTTAAGAGGATTGGTCGGTAACCAGATGTGAGAATGTCGGGACAGATGTGGGCAGATGTGTGTTAATGTTCTGTTGTTTTTTTCCCCCAGTTCTTTGAGAAAGCGGCAGAGAACGTGAAGGAAAACATCGGTGAGAGCGTTCAGACCAATCAGCTGATCAGAGAGGCTTCCAGGAACGTTCTGGAACATGTGAGGTCACTTCCTGTGGTCCTGTTACACAGCCGATCGTGCGACCCCCGCTGTATTAACCTGTTTGTCCACAAGCGGGTGTCATATGACGGGAAAGGGGTGGTGGTGGTTCTGACCTCATGACCTTTGACTTCAGGTCTGTGTGGTAACCATTGGTCTCTCTGATGTCACCCCCCTCCCCCCAGGCCAAACAGCTGTTCCCGGAGGCAGAGGTGAATAGGGCGAGGTCAGAGGCCGCCATCAAGGTAGGAGATGACAGATGCAAACTGCCAGATCATGTTTTAACCCTTTGTGGTTTCTGATCTGGTTCTGTGTGTCTCGTCAGAGGTCCAGACCCGCTGCTGATGAAGACTACAGTCAGAGAGGAAGCCCCGTCCCCAAGAAGGTACCCTCACCTTTGACTTCACAGGTGTTTGCTTGTTCGGTCAGGTGACAGACAATATTACTTTCAACGGTTCACAAATCCTTTCTGATGGCTGTGAGAGTTGAGTGAAAGTGTCTTAAAACCTGCATTCTCACCAGTGACCAGCAGGGGGCGACTCCTCTGGTCCCATAGAAGTCTGAGAAAATTACTCCACTCGATTGATTTATTCTCTCAGTAAACATGAGTTTATGGTCTCAATCACTAGTTACAAGTCCTCTTCAATTCAGCATACTGTTCATTTATTAAATTATTTTATTACATTAAATAAAGCAGGGGATACTTTAGGGCGGGGCCAAACGCTGATTGACAGGTCTTTTACCAAAGACGTAAACAATGGCTCTCAACAGCTCTCTTGGGTCAAAATATTTTTGCTTCCATTTATTAGTTTCAAATTAAAACATGCACCAACCTTTATTTAAGATACTGATGACGGAATCAGAACATCCACAGTTGTGAAGTTCTCTTTGTGACCATTGTGTGTCTACAGAGACGGGCTCGTCCGGGCCCAGTGCCGGCCTCCGATCGACCCCACAACTTTCCCAATCAGTGAGTATCTGCCGGCAAACCATGACATCATCATCATCATCACTATTCAGGTGAATCACGTGAGCACCTGACGTATCCCTTTGGACTCTTCTGTCCTCAAGAGTGAAGCTCAAGTCGGATCCAATCAAGAGAGAAGGGCCGAGGGTGAGTCAGGTTACACAAGCCGACGCTCGGTTGCATCGTCATGGTTACAGACCCGTTCCAAGCCGTGTGACACTCAAATATCTTTGATTGAATTCCTCAATATCTGGCTGAAACAATTCAACAGGTTTCACTAAACCTGCTTTTGGTTAGAAGTTGAATGTGCCGTCTCTTTTCTGAGGACACACACGGTTATCAGAGGAGGTCGGTCAGCACTCACCTGACGTTTCACAGGTTACAGGTGTTCCAGCACTGCTTCCTAAATCTGTTTGTGTTTCAGTGGGAACCATCCAGACTGAATGAAAACAGCACGTTTGTTCTCGGCTCCAGAGCCAACAAGTGAGTAAAAATCATGCAAGCATTGTGAAAGGGTCATGTCAACAACAGGTAAACACATGTTTGTAACATAATTTAAACGTTAGGTCCTGTAAAGGTGTAGACATGTGGTCAGTTGAACAGGAAGTCATTGTGTGTTGTGATGTCACTGCAGGGCGCTGGGGATGGGCGGAACCAGAGGACGCATCTACATCAAACACGCCGATCTGTTTAAGGTAAAAAAACAAAAACACAAAACACTGCGTGTACCTGTGTGTGTCTTTAAATAACGTGTGCGTGTGTTTCAGTATGCGGCAGATGCGAAAGATAAGCAGTGGCTGGCAGAGCGACACCACATGAGAGCGACAGGGGGGAAGATGGTGAGGACGAATCACCGAACATAAGACACAGAACTTTCCTACAGACTGCTGCACTTGAACGCATCACTGCAACTTGTGTGTGTTCAGGCCTACCTGCTGATTGAAGAGGACATCCAGGATCTGTCTCGCAGTGATGAATACAAGTGAGTCTGACGGCACTCCGTCTCCATAGTAACCAGCACCACAGGGTGTCTGTCTATGGTTTCTGCGGTAACAGCTGTGTGTGGTACCTGCAGGGACTGTCCAGATGTCAGGATGGACGAGTTGAAGCCATTCTCAGTTCCTCTGTGGATGGTGGAGAAGATGCAAAGAGCCATGGAGGGTCAGAGAGACACTGACCCCTGACCCCCCCCCTCTTCTCCCAGTGATCACTTGTTATTTTTAATGCTGTTTTTAAAAAATAAATAAAAATGAAAACCAACCCCAGGTTGTGACATCACATTTTATTTACAAAAATAAACCAATAATCAAACTGAGGGACGTGACATCATTAGGGCGCGTGGCATCACTCGATCCCTTCTTGTTTGTCCTTGATGGCGACTCTGAAGCGTTCCTCCAGCAGAGAGAGCTCGCTGATAAGATCTGTGATGGCGTTCGTAAACGCTTCCTGTGAAAATAAAAAAAGCCTGAGAAGCTGCTGGACCTCCAGTGACTGACCGTGTGTGTGTGTGTGTGTGTGTTACCTGAGGACTGTAGTCAGGTGTGTGTGTGTGCGTGTGTTACCTGAGGACTGTAGTCAGGTGTGTGTGTGTGCGTGTGTTACCTGAGGACTGTAGTCAGGTGTGTGTGTGCGTGTGTTACCTGAGGACTGTAGTCAGGTGTGTGTGTGCGTGTGTTACCTGAGGACTGTAGTCAGGTGTGTGTGTGTGCGTTACCTGAGGACTGTAGTCAGGTGTGTGTGTGTGTGTGTTACCTGAGGACTGTAGTCAGGTGTGTGTGTGTTACCTGAGGACTGTAGTCAGGTGTGTGTGTGTGTGTGTGTTACCTGAGGACTGTAGTCAGGTGTGTGTGTGTGTGTTACCTGAGGACTGTAGTCAGGTGTGTGTGTGTGTTACCTGAGGACTGTAGTCAGGTGTGTGTGTGTGTTACCTGAGGACTGTAGTCAGGTGTGTGTGTGTGTGTTACCTGAGGACTGTAGTCAGGTGTGTGTGTGTGTTACCTGAGGACTGTAGTCAGGTGTGTGTGTGTGTGTTACCTGAGGACTGTAGTCAGGTGTGTGTGTGTGTGTTACCTGAGGACTGTAGTCAGGTGTGTGTGTGTGTTACCTGAGGACTGTAGTCAGGTGTGTGTGTGTGTTACCTGAGGACTGTAGTCAGGTGTGTGTGTGTGTGTGTTACCTGAGGACTGTAGTCAGGTGTGTGTGTGTGTGTTACCTGAGGACTGTAGTCAGGTGTGTGTGTGTGTTACCTGAGGACTGTAGTCAGGTGTGTGTGTGTGTGTGTGTTACCTGAGGACTGTAGTCAGGTGTGGTCTGCACTCTGATGACGATCTTGTGTTCCAGAGGATGTGGAACTTTATAACCAGCAAACAGAACCTGCGGATCCTTCAACAGCTGACTGGCACACAGAAACAAACGTGATCAAGATCTGAATCTTTTACCTCAAAGGTTAGAAAGTAACTCTCATTGTGACAAACTTTGTCAAGCTGAACACCTTTACACAAATTGTTGTAATATGCCAGATTTCATATTTTGTATCAATCAAGACTGAGTATATTAACATACTGCACTAGATGCGAGTGTACTGTGATAACCAGACTTCGTACTTCAAGAGAGGTACAAGTTAATACACTAAACATTTCAAAATAAAAAAAGGTAAAATCTACAGTGATACAGCTACCCGATGTTTCCACTCGTAACACAGGGCTACACAGCCTGTGAATCGATGAGTTTATAAACCGCCTTAGAGCTGGTCCCGGCTGAATGACGCCTGTTAGCCGTGGGTCTGCAGTGTTAGCCTGTTAGCATTGCGTTAGCTCCTAGCTCGCATCTTACGCTCGAATGATGTTTCCTAGCGTGTGGTCCTCTTTGTTCAGCGTGAACAAACAGGCGTTCGGCACTTTCGTGTCCTTGCTGATGCTGATCTTCTTCTCCCCCTCAAACAGAAGAAACGACTCGAAGGCGGGAGGCGCGTTCATCTTCGACTCTGAGCACAAGCACCGACCAGGGCCAGCCGGAAACACCAATCCTTCAAAACAAAGTTACTTCCGGTGCTTCTTCTTCTGAGGTTTATTGGCAGTTGGAAACAATAAATTGCTGCATTACCGCCACCAACTAGTATGCAGTGTGGATCCAGGTGTACTTTTATTGTTTAAATAACACCAAAAAATGGGTACAATAAAATAATAATCCGTGTACAAAATATAAACAACACACAACTTTTGGTTTCTTCGTTTGGAACTTTTTATTGTATATTGTTGCAATACCGCCACTTAACAGACGTGGGCTGTGGTTTAATTAAATCCGTGTGATTTGATCCTGCACTCGAAGCTGTTAAGAACACCGATATTATTTTTAATAGGAAATATTAAAACAACAACCACCACTTGCGGTTGACTCTGCTGTCATCCAGCAAACTATACAGAACACAGAGCAACTTCTTTCCCCACAAACTTAACAAACACCATAAGGTTTTTCTTAATTACCAGTCTCAACCCTGTGACGCGTTCTTTAGAAAAAGATCCTGACGTTTCTCTCGCCCAATCACAGCCCAGCTCACTCCGCCCCCACCCTGCCAATTGGTTTGTAAGAGGAGTTTGTTTTTGAACATCGGACGCCAATTGGCTCCGTGTGTGAGAAAACGCTGGTTTAAACAGAGGGGGCGGGAGCGAGGTCAGTTTGAATCAGCAGCTCGACCCGATAACGCACCAACGCACGGTGAGTCCCGCAGGTAGAGTTCTCAACTGGATTATACACCCGAATGTGTTCGTTACTATTCCAGCGGCGAGTTGTCTCTTCGTGCTTTGACTTAGAAACGTGCTAACCGCGAAGCCGATCTCTGGCTAGCCGAGTGAGCTAACGTTAGCACAGGGCTAACACCGAACCGGGTTGGAACGGGTTAACTCACTGACCTGCACCGGCCCACCGACTGTTTAAACCCAGTAGACACTGCGCTTTGTAATTAGCTAACGTTGTATTAAGTTACAGTCAAACCGGCACATATTCGTACGCGCTGCTACATCCGGTATAAGCTAACCAACGGCTAAGTACCGACAGCTGCTGTTGGCTAACGGTCGTTTAAAGGGAACGCTGTCTTGTCCGTCTCCAGCATCGAAGCGACCATGGCCTCCCAGAACATGGACCCCGCGGCGGCAGCAGCCTCGTCCACAGCCGCTCTCAAGGGCAGCGAGAGCGGCGGCAGCGCGGCCAGAAGCTCGGTGTCCAAACGGTGAGCTCCGGAGCTCCGGACCTGTTCAGTGTGATTCTGGGAAGCTGCAGTCTCATTAAACTCCTCCGTTTGGAGATGCTAATTCTAATTCTCAAGGTCTATCTTGGAGAGGCAGTACTGAACCCTGTCTCCTCATGTATCCATGTATTGCAAATTAACGTTGCTATTAACTGATGTGTTTCCTGTAAAGACTTTATTGACAAGTAATAACTAAACTAGTTTTTCTAGCATTGATTGTCAAATATGCATACATTGAGCTATAAAGATGTGGGTGGATGCAACGCTATTAAAGTTTCTGTGTGTGCAGGCTGCAGCAGGAACTCATGACTCTGATGGTGAGTTTTGTGTGTGTGTGTGTGTGTGTTTGTGTCATCACCTGACTGATGCTGCTGAGGTGACATCGCATGAACCCTCTTTGTTGCTGCAGATGTCAGGTGATAAGGGGATCTCTGCTTTTCCGGAGTCTGATAATCTCTTCAAGTGGATCGGGACCATCGACGGCGCTCAGGGGACGGTACGCACGCACGCGCAGAGCGCAGCAATTGGTTGATAATCACATGACATCAGAGCTGCGCTGGGAGCACCAACCGATGTGTTCGGTCGCTCAGAACAGCATTTCTATTGAGAAAAGCATTTTTCCTTGAATCAAGATCTGCTCTCCAGTTCTGAACTGACTGGCGCTTTTACAGCCTCTACGCTGACATCCTCATGACCCGCCATCTAGTTGCCGTTCTCTCATCACGCGCGTCTTCAGTCACGCCTCTAGCTCCTCGCAGGACACCGATTGGTCCGTGCGCTGGCTCACTCGATCTCATGCCATTGTTAGGATCCAATCGAATGCCTCTAACTAAAAGGTTCTGTTTACCTGTACGTCTCTCAGGTGTATGAAGGCCTCAGGTACCGATTGTCGTTGGAGTTTCCCGCTGGTTACCCATATCAGGCGCCTCGTGTCAAGTTCGTCACTTCCTGTTTTCACCCTAACGTGGACGAACAGGGTTTCATCTGTCTCGACATCCTGAAGGACAAATGGTCGGCGCTCTACGACGTGCGCTCCATCCTTCTGTCCATCCAGAGTCTGCTGGGAGGTAACCGTGGTTACCTGACTCCAACAGCAATATTTACATTACTTACGTGGGATATATTAAAATAACATTACATTTAAATTTACTGCAGTTTGTCTTAAGTGGTTTCCACTGGCAACATGACAGCCGTGGCTATCAAAACCTTTTTTTTTTTTTTTTTAAACGCATTGTCGTATATTTGTGTAAACGACATGTTGATGTCTTTTTCAGAACCAAACAACGAGAGTCCGTTAAACACGACTGCTGCTGAAATGTGGGACAACCAAGAAGGTGAGAAGGTGCAGGGTTCTTGGCGCATTTGCTGTAATTTACTTGTATATTTCTGGTCATTCGTGCTATGACATTAGGCACAAATCATTTTTCCAGGCTCTTTGGGAGGGAAGCTTTTATGTCAGCTGTATTCTTGCTCAGGATAATTATTGGCCGGTGTTTCTCATTGAGGGTGAAACCTCTACTCCATATACTGATAAACTGCGGCTTGATGACAGAAACTTCTTTGCCTCTCTAAAATGAACAATTTCAGATATTTGGGCTGTATCGATATTTAAAGCTGATCAGTTTTAAAATTAACTAACGTCTCCAGGACGCACAAGCTGTTTCACCGTAAAACAAACCTGTGGTCAGATTGGAAGCCGGGGCTGATGGGAGATGTATTTCTAACTGCTGTTTTGTCTGTTTCAGCCTTTAAAACCCATCTACAGTCAACCTTCCAGATTTGATGCAATCCACGTTTTATTCTTCCCGTTCTGTCTATTTGCCTTGTGTGTTTTGTAAAATATTTTTATGTTTGTCCATCTCGCCGTATATCAATAAAGTTCTTAAAACAACACATGGATACTGACTGACTTTATTGGACAAAAGCAGTTTGTGTAGATTCTGACATCTTTATCAACAACCTGGTACCTTTTAATCTATGGCTTTCCTACATTTTGTATTTTAAAAAGTATGCAGTATAAGAACAGTTCCAGGATCTATTTTATTATGAACCGTAAGTCCAACTGGTTGATTCTCAGATTAAACCTCTGGTATTAAAATGATCTAGTCCAATGTTTGATTTGTACTTTAAGAATGTTAGTCTTCTGAAGATCATATTGTTTCAACATCTGTTAGCTTGAATAAAATGAGTCAATAGTTCCTTATTGTCAGTCTTTAGTATAGAGGTCTGATATTTCGAACATATTACATCTAAAAGCTGTAGCTCAATTCATCAGATAGGCCTTGAAGGACCTTGAGGAAGACAATGAAGTCTTTGATCCCATTAGTTTTCCCAAACTGCTCAAAAAGACAACTTTCTCATCAGATCAATGTATAAAATGTTTCCACCTAGCAGCTGTAGTAAAATGAAAACAAGGACATTTATCTAACAGTTGATTAATGCATAAATGTGAGCATCCCTTTTGTCAGTGATAGTTACTCCAGGCGATGTCAATCGTGACCACACCTGCTTCGCCTTTATCCGACACAGCCCAGTCCACAGCACTGGGGCTGGCAGCAGGGCACCTTGTTAGAGATCACTTCAACCTCCATCAGCTCCTCTAGGGTATCATCTGGTTGTTCAAATTCACCACAAGCTTCAGCCCACGCTGGCTGGGTCGCCTCTACCGACCAGAACGCAACAGGAACCTGCAGAACACTGAAGTTTAACTTAGACACGCCAGACACCACGGATGGTAGAAACAGTCCAACAGCTACCAATGCAAGACAATCCACCAAGTACAACACACTACGACAGGAACGAGACACTCCCCCAAGGTACAAGACACTACTACAGGAACGAGACACTCCCCCAAGGTACAAGACACTACGACAGGAACGAGACACTCCCCCAAGGTACAAGACACTACGACAGGAACAAGACAGTCCCCCAAGGTACAAGACACTACGACAGGAACGAGACACTCCCCCAAGGTATAAGACAATACGACAGGAACGAGACACTCCCCCAAGGTACAAGACACTACTACAGGAACGAGACACTCCCCCAAGGTACAAGACACTACGACAGGAACGAGACACTCCCCCAAGGTACAAGACACTACGACAGGAACAAGACAGTCCCCCAAGGTACAAGACACTACGACAGGAACGAGACACTCCCCCAAGGTACAAGACACTACGACAGGAACAAGACAGTCCCCCAAGGTACAAGACACTACGACAGGAACGAGACACTCCCCCAAGGTACAAGACACTACGACAGGAACAAGACAGTCCCCCAAGGTACAAGACACTACGACAGGAACGAGACACTCCCCCAAGGTATAAGACAATACGACAGGAATGAGACACTCCCCCCAAGGTACAAGACACTACGACAGGAACAAGACAGTCCCCCAAGGTACAAGACACTACGACAGGAACAAGACACTCCCCCCAAGGTACAAGAGGTACAGGTTCAACACCGCTTTTATAATACTGTATACTTGAATCGGTTCTACCTGTACCGTTTCACATTCAATATGTTCTGAAGTTACTTTTCTTCATCTCTGTCTCACCCTCAGTTGCATCTCACTCAGCATTGTCTCCAGTGCTGCAATGTGATTGGTCAGATCAGGGCATATCTCCTCCTCTAAGGTGAGCCACGGCACCTGGACTGAAGCCACTCGAGCTGCCACTCCGACCACACCATCGGCACACCCTGGAAAGGGAGTGAAGACACGAGGTAAGGCGCTTAAGTTTAGTGGAATATATACAATAAAATCTGATTCTACCATATTGATCAAGAATCATTAATTTCAAGAGATCCTTGAGAAGTGTGTACGGCGCCTTAAATAGGTTGGAGAGGTCTATGATAATGTTACAATCCAGAAAGAGGTTAAACATTCAAATGTTGGAGAATTTCTCTGTAAATGTAACTACACCTTTTAAGGAGGTATCACAGAGAAGGCTCCTTGAGACCTTGAAGAAGGCCAAATGGCCCAGAAGAAGGTACATGTATTAATGTACATATATAAATTCCAGTGCTCCTCGTGGAGATTGTAAGGCCCTTGGATGTAGAACTCATCAAGGAAAATGTACCAGACGCCTTCAGTTTTATCCCAAGGCGAGTACTTTACTGTGCTAATGAGGCTTATTGGTCCTCTAAGAAGTTTAAGGGATTGTTGAAGGAGATATTTACGTAAGGTTGTTTCAGTTTTACCCCCTGAAAGAATTCCATTAGGAACATTCCCCAAAGAAGTACCAACAATCAATGACAATCTCAGGAATCGTAGTTGTCACAGGGGAGGTGTCAGGGAACCTTTAAGATACTGTGAGAGCTCTTAATGAGTTTATTGGAGACCATAAGCAAGTTCAAAGGACGCTCTGGGTGTCTTTTGAAGAGTTTATCGGATTGATCTAGGAATTTGTGAGGACGCTCTAGGAATCGTTAAGGAGCATTTAATTGTCATTGATTGTTCTTTGTCATTGATTGTTCTAAGGACCTATAAGATAGTTCCATGGTTCAATCAATCAACAATTCGGCAGGAAGGAAGCAATGAAAGCAGGTGAAGGAAGGATAAGAAGTGAGGCAGGAAAACCAATGGTTCATGGGTCCGCCAATCACAAAGCTTCCATGTACAGGAAATGAAGGCCATCAGCTCACCTGCATTTACTAACGAGCGCCTATTTGAGCGCTGGGTCAGAGGAAACCGTCCAATCAGATTGCAGGCCTTGTGGAGGTCAAACAGGAAGTTTTCTATTGCGGACAGGAAGAGAACCCACAGCCGCTCCGACGCCCGTCTGTCGTCTGCCGTAGACGGTTCCGAGTCACAGTCAGACAGCAGGCGCATCAGACGCCGGGACAGACCTGCAGGCCGACAGACAGGTGAGGAAGTGACAGGAAGTCAGGTGTACCAACGTTTGGTGGGGGCAGGTTTTCGTACCGCTGCAGATGCGGTGCGCCAGTGCTCGCGTCTCGTCCATCTCGTCTCGCAGGAAGCTGCTGTCGGCCGAGCTGCCGAGTGACACCGCCAGCTGCTGGAAACACGAGGTGACCCGACCGAGAGCCTCCTGGGCGCGCTCGCACTCGCCATGCTGCCGCCGCCGTGCCGCCAACTCGTCCACTGAACGTCGCCACCGGCTCATGATGTCATCGCCGTGCTGCCGGGGAGCAGGGCAGGTGTGTGGATTTGTTGTCATTTTCTAATGTTGGTTATTGATTTTAAGCAGAGATGGGTTGGCGAAAGCAATGATATAGAACGTCTAATGTTGGTTGGCCTCTAGAGGGAGGCTTTAAAGATGGCCGTCATCACAAGGAGAGCACATTGAACGAATGTACAAAAATACATTCAAAACATTACAAAAACTATTTATAATTACTTTTATCAGTAATCCATCCCATTATCTTGCGATATCTATGTGATGTGAATTTCGCTGTTTTAAGGATAAACTACCGGAAGAAACGCATTCCAGTCCAGATCTTTCCTCTCTTCAGCGTGATAAAGTGACCGAAGACCTATTGATCTTTCTCCTACTCCCACTGTTTACTAGAGCAGAACTTTTGACTTTTCTAGAAGAAAATCCATTTGTTTGTGTCCACAAAGCATTGGTGAGACATTTGTCTGTGTCAGAGCTTCAAGCTCAAACTGGGTGTCGGACTGCTCTTTAAAATTGAACAAATAAAGTTGATATCAAAGTTCTCTGCTGGAAATTTTTTTTACAATCTGGCAAATCACAAATCATTTTTATTAGACGTCGGATGTTAAAGATTACATATTAAAATGAAGCTGACAGCAATGCTAATTAATATATTAGCACTTTATATAATTTACATATTCATACTCTTTGAAATCAGACATACGTTGTATAGAGAGTATTGTCCTACCTGCCGCGGATCACGACTCCATCGACCGGCTACTCTTCCAGCTGGAGGGCCGTGCGACGTCAGGCAGTTTTCTATAAACCTTCTTCTTCTCCTCTCAGGGGACGTCACTGTTTTTTAATTAACGCCAGCTGAGGTCCTCCCATGGGCCTCTTGATTTTACCCTCCGCTCTGTCTTGCAGGCAAACTAACTCCATCAGGGATTCACGTGTCCAGGTGGACTATACGTCAGGGTTATTTACAGACAGGTGAACCCAGGTGCTGTTCTACTCTTTTCCATCCCTTTGATGTTGCTGTCGTCTCGTTAAACATGTTTGTAAAGGTTTCATGGTGGTTGATAAACAAAAAAATAATTATCTAGATTCATACTCCTCTGGTCCCATATAAGTCTGAGAAAGGTAGAAAATTACTCTTCTTCTCTCTGGATTTATTCCCTCAGTAAACATTGTAAACATGAGTTTATGGTCTCAGTCTCTAGTTTCAAGTCTTCTTCAATACAGCATGATGTTCATTTAGTAGATTATGGTCCATTTAGAGTTGCTACCAAACCCTTACAGCGACTCTAATAACATAAGTTATAACCTAATGTACTAAGAACAGCAGTAAGTTGCAACTGTACAAACAGAAGCAAGAATAACTGTTCATATTAGTTACATTAATGTTGACATTAGTTATTGTACAAAGAGCAGTAACAGTAACTTTACTAACAATAATTCTAAACTGTGGTAACATCTGTGGTTAAATAATCTGCAATACTTGCTTATACTGTATGTACTTTCAGATGTTCCCAGTTTTGTTTCTTTGTTTGTGTAAAAATAAAATAAAATAGTCCAAAATTAATTGCAATGATTCTTATTGCAGTGTCTGTAGTTTATTTGATGTTTAAATGGCGCCCACACTGCACATGCTCCACCCTCTAAAGAGACAGAAAGTGACACAACACCTGTTGAGGGCTAACAGTATCCTCCTCCTCTTCATCACATGATCATTAGTCAAACATCAAATCAAACGATGGCACTTTATAAAGACAGAAAACTAAGAGAAACAGCCGGACAACTCTTTAATTGTATTGTTCTCTATTAGCTCAAACTGTTAGCTTAGCACAAAGGCTGCAACGAGGGGAGACTGCTAGCACAAAGGCTGCAACGAGGGGAGACTGTTAGCACAAAGGCTGCAACGAGGGGAGACTGTTAGCTTAGCACAAAGGCTGCAACGAGCAGAAACTGTTAGCTTAGCACAAAGGCTGCAAGCAGGGGAGACTGTTAGCTCAGCACAAAGACTGCAAGCAGGGTAGACTGTTAGCTTAGCGCTAAGGCTGCAACCAGGGGAGACTGTTAGCTTAGCACAAAGTCTGCAACCAGGGGAGACTGTTAAATCAAATAATAAATGATTTTCATGTGGTTTGGTAATAATTTGAACATCTGTAGAAGCAGTGATGTAAAATTAGAAGAAGAGGTACTTAAATGCTGAAGTGACTTGTCTGAGGACCACGTTGTTGCGATATGACATGTTAGAACGAGAACTGTCGTAAAACATCAATCACAAATCTGTTTTTTCGGCAATTTCACAGATGATTGTGTTTATGTAACAATGTGTGAACCATGGTTACGCCCTTCAGAGACCTACTATCACATCTGAAACAAATACATTCATACGCTCAGTTCATTCAAAATAATGTATACACTGTTTTTATAACAAACAACAATAAAGAAGGTAATGTAGACTTCATTTCTATTAGGACATTTAATAAGGCATCTTGGAATAATATGTTAACACTTCTTTATGTTCTGCCAATACTGTGGGAGTACAGTTGGACAGGAAGCAGGACTTTGATGGAGCTATTCTAACAAGTTCCCTCATTTCCAGTCTTTGTGCTACAGTCCTCTCTCTGTTCCCGGTGTCTTAAGAAAATAGAAAACAAGTGTATTTAATGAACATCAGTTAAAGATTCACACATATTGATAAAGTTACATGTGTTGAACATGGTGAACTATTTAAAGTCAGTCTGGTTGATTCTGCAACGGCTTCAATGGTCACAGAAAGAAGTCCCCTCTGATTGGCTGGCTGGTGTCCTGTGACATCAGCTGACAGTTTGGATTCTGTAGTCTTCGTGTATAAAATGAAACAACTTGTTCTCAGTTTGTCCAGCAGGAAAGAGTAAAAACCTTTACAGCAAAACATCAGCAAAGTGAGATAAACTCTGCCTCCTCCTTGTGATGATGTCATCAGCGGTGGGAGGAGGAGGAGGGGGGAAGCGGTATGCTGGTATTCAGAGGGGGCGGAGTCAGTGGACAGGTGGGTCAGTCTGTATTTGGGTGAATCTGTTCTGGTTCTGGTGTGGTTTTTCTGAGGCCTGTACTACACAGCGGGATTTGCAAAGTTAGGACGGTGGTTTGCTTCTTAATTGGGTAGGTTGCCATGGTAACCGATGCTGCCGTTAGGTTTGAGGTAACGGATGAGAATGAATGTGAATGATATAGCGCGGCTGTGTCATGGGACGACAAAGTTCTCTCATGATGTGAAATTCTTTCGGTCTCTTTCACAAATCCCCAGAAGGGATGAATACAGTATTTTATCCACTCTGTTCTATGACAATACATCCAGGCAACACATTATTTGAATGTATTTATAATGAGATGTGATACCCAAAAGACACCCGGGTTCCGATTCTGGTGGGATAACTGATGCTGTGAATGCATTTGTTGCTTCTGGTGCCCACATTGTTGTCCTGATTGTTGTTTTGGTTGTTGTGGATTCTCTCTGTTGTCGTAACGGCTGCGTTGTTGCTTCTAGTAATGTGTACCGTGTGTCGTCACGGCAGCCTGTTCTCGACTGTCGTGCCAGCGGTGACCATTCATTATTATTGTTGTCATGGCATCAGGGACCAGTCGTTAGTGTTGTTGTCATGGCAGCGGGGACCAGTCGTTAGTGTTGTTGTCATGGCAGCGGGGACCAGTCGTTAGTGTTGTTGTCATGGCAGCGGGGACCAGTCGTTAGTGTTGTTGTCATGGCAGCGGGGACCAGTCGTTAGTGTTGTTGTCATGGCAGCGGGGACCAGTCGTTAGTGTTGTTGTCATGGCAGCGGGGACCAGTCGTTAGTGTTGTTGTCATGGCAGCGGGGACCAGTCGTTAGTGTTGTTGTCATGGCAGCGGGGACCAGTCGTTAGTGTTGTCGTCATAGCAGCGTGTGTCAGCAGCGCTCAGCGTGTCCTCCTGGCGGACATTTTGTCATCACCGCGGTAGCGCCTGTGTCGCTGCTGTCATGGCATCGCATGTGTGCGCGCGGCAAACGCCTCCATCAGCTCGTGACACAGACACTGACAGAAGCCGTAGAGGACGAGCAGCAGCAGCGTGGACGGGACCAGACTCACCAGGACCACGCCGAGCCACAGCTGACCAATCATCAGCAGGTAGATCCCCAGAGGCAGAGAGCTGAAGTACACCTGTGCAGACACAACCACGTCAGACACACACACCCGGCAGCTGGTCCCCCGCCCCCCCCCCCCCCCCACCGACCGCACTGACCAGGCAAAGCGCCCCCAGCAGGCAGCGGGGGAAGCTGCGGGACGTCCAGGCGCGACACTTCTGGGTGGGCAGGTTGCAGGGCAGCGAGTCCAGGCTGGGGGGGCGGTACAGACCCACCACGTTGAGCATGCTCAGGGAGTCCGAGGATGGGGAGTCCTCTGGGAGCTCCATGATGGTGATGACCAGACAGTCCGAGGACCGGTGGGAGGGATCCACGCCCCCCCCCCCTGCCGGGGAGACAGAGTTTATCTCCTAATAATGAATAACTACAAATAATACATTCATATATGTGTGTGTCACATGGAGAGAGACGGACAGACAGAGACACAGACGGACAGGTTCAGTCTTGAACTCAGAAATCAAACATGAGAAAGGAAACCTGTCCAATGTTTTACCGGTCAGACTGTTTGGACTCAGCAACACCTCCCCTCCTCCACCTCCACCTCCTCCTCCACCTCCACCTCCTCCTCCACCTCGCCGGGCTCGGTCCTGACAAGACAGAACAGCCAGGATGTGTCGGTCGTCCTCCATCAACCACACCTTCATTAGAGGACAGAGACAGGAAGACACTTGAACTCGAAAATGGAGGAGAATCACCTCCTTAATAAGTCTCAGCCCTAACCAACAGATTAAAGCGTCACCTCCTCCTTAATAAAGTCTCACCTCCTCCTTAATAAAGTCTCACCTCCTCGTTAATAAGGTCTCCCCTCATTAATAAAGTCTCACCTCCTCGTTAATAAGGTCTCCCCTCATTAATAAATTCTCACCTCCTCGTTAATAAAGTCTCACCTCTTCATTAATAAAGTCTCACCTCTTTATTAATAAAGTCTCACCTCCTCGTTAATAAAGTCTCACCTCTTCATTAATAAAGTCTCACCTCCTCGTTAATAAAGTCTCACCTCTTCATTAATAAAGTCTCACCTCCTCGTTAATAAAGTCTCACCTCTTCATTAATAAAGTCTCACCTCTTCGTTAATAAAGTCTCACCTCTTCGTTAATAAAGTCTCACCTCTTCGTTAATAAAGTCTCACCTCTTCATTAATAAAGTCTCACCTCCTCGTTAATAAAGTCTCACCTCCTCATTAATAAAGTCTCACCTCTTCATTATTAAAGTCTCACCTCCTCGTTAATAAAGTCTCACCTCCTCGTTAATAAAGTCTCACCTCCTCATTAATAAAGTCTCACCTCTTCATTATTAAAGTCTCACCTCCTCGTTAATAAAGTCTCACCTCCTCGTTAATAAAGTCTCCTCTCATTAATAAAGTCTCACCTTATCGTTAATAAAGTCTCACCTCCTCGTTAATGGAATAAAGTCTCACCTCCTCGTTAATAAAGTCTCACCTCCTCGTCGGGGACGTAGGTCTCGTGGCGACAGAATGGACAGCAGATGATAGACGGAGAAGACTCTCCTGAATCAAAAGAGACACATGACACAGAGTTTGACGTCCGAATCCTTTGACTCGTGGCTCATCCTTGTCATACTGGTCTTACTGGTTAAATAGCTCCATCACCAGTGTTAGCTGTTGTTAGCATTGTTAGCTTCTAGCTGCTGACTCATTCGTTGCCATGAGTTCCCATCATCGTATATTGAACTTGAGTGGACAGTGTTTCTTAAAAATAAAGTATTTCTGTGATGTTTAAGATTAAAGATTTGAACCGTTATAAGTTCAACAATGTGAATATTTTAATTGAAAACCTCTGTTTTTGTTTGACGACATCACTGCATCACGTTCCTTTATCTTCAATATCACCATCCAAATTATATCCACTATTAGATTAAAAAGTTGTGATTTTTGGCAATGCAAAAGAAATTGAGTTGATAATAAATAATAAAAATTGCAGCTGTTAATCGTAAATCATCTCTTCGCAGGTCACGTAGGGGAAACTGTCTGCAGTCCATAAAGATAAATCCAAGTCAGGTCTCAAGTCTTTAAGATCAATTAAAACGTTCATCAAGGCTTTAAAGGATTTTACCAACTGACACTATTAAAAAATGTTTTTTCATCACTTTTTTCCTTTTCTAGTAATAAAGGACGAGTAAGTCTTCATCGTTCTCTTCATCGTTAACTTCTATAGTCAGGTCAGGTCCTTAGAGACCAGTGCAAGTCTTCAGAGACTACAGTCCGACAGTAAGGCTCCACATGCCGGCCTCTTTTGGAAACGGCTGGGATGTGCTGCGGACGCCACCCTCCGCCCGGGTCGACCATCTCTCACCCGGATGGGGGGAACTCACCCATGTCGACCATCTTCTTCAGGCACTTGGCGCAGACCCGGTGCAGACAGCCCAACACTTTGGGTTTGCGACTTCGAGTGTCGTAGCGGTTGTAGCATATTTTACACTCGAGCTCCTCCAGCGTGTAGACCAGAGACTGAGCCCAGGTCTGCACACAGGACACAGAGACTTACAGCGCCTTCGCGTCTACCAACCAAATTCAAGCTTTCATTCAAAGCTCCTGGAGCTGTGTTTACATTCTAGTTTGAGATTCATAAAGGTTAGATCGAAAACACTCTCACCTTGGCTTCCGTCCCTCGGCCAGGCTCCGCCTCCTTCAGGAGGCTCATACTGTTGGCCGTCGTCTTCACCCGAACCTGTGAAGGGGGGGGGGGGGGGGGCGGTGGTGGGCGGGGCTTAGCTCAGCCTGAGGCCGTCAGCTGACTGCAAACAAATTTAAGTACAAGTAGCGCGCGGCGTAAAACTGCTTCTAGCTGAATTGGACGAAACACTGAGGACGAAGGCTCGTGTGATTGGTCGAACAAAGCCGCCAGTACCTACCTGACTCCAGGTCAGCCGATCAGCCCGGGAGGACGCCCATCTACAGAGGCAGACACAGACGGGTCGGAGAGACAATAGTCAGTATTAAGACTTGTGTAAACCATGTACAGAGTAGCAGCATTTTGTAATGCTGTATCTATTTATTACTTTATCTCCTCTGGTTTATTGTTGACGTTTGTGGACGTTTTATTCAGCACACACACACACACACACACACACACACACACACACACACACACACACAAACACAAGCTGTTGTATTTATAGACTGCAGCCGTTACGTAACGGGGGGGACGGGGGGGGGGGACGCTGGGGATGCTGACGTTGCTACGGCAACGGGTTTACCTGTGCCTGAACCGCAGACGAGCCATCCGAGCGGGTCGGATGAGATCACATGTCTTGGTGAGCGGAAACAACGTTGCGGACGGAGAAGACGAATTTCAGGTCCACTCACATTTACTGAGATTCACTTCCATTTGTTCCTCATTGTGTCTTTTGCGCGTCTTCAGGTGTTGGTTGTATTCCACCAACCGCCAAGACAAATTCCTTGTATGTTTGACATATTTTGGCAATAAATGTTTCCTGATTTTCCTGATTTGAAAGCTTCGCCACAAAGGTCATTAAGAGGTAAATGTTTCAAACACCTGGAAGATGACGTCACTATTCAGAGACAACACAACCGTATATCAGTCTGTGACTCTTCTGCTCTGTAACTCTGCTCAAAAGACAAACAGACCTCAGATCAGTCTGTGTCTTGAAGGACTCCTCTGCTCTGTGTTAGAAAACCTCTTACTTGACACCAGTGTAAAATCATTAAACAGGACATTTATTTGACCCCAAATCACATTGTGCTCTCTGTGTGTGAAAGAGCGCAGACGTTCTGACGTTCTAAGTAACACTGACTAAGGTGAAAAATTATTGCAGTTTTTCCAACATTTTCTAACAATACTCTAATAGGAAAAATCAGATCTCAGGTCAGTTTATCACACAGATCTCATTTGAAGAGGGACATTGTATTAATTACCCTCCGTTTTGTCCCACAACTTGTTCACTTTGTGCACACAATAAATGTGGGTCCTCTGTATGGGTTCTCGATGTATTTACCACATCATACTCACATCACACTCGACATGTGGTGAGTTATCTAGGGAGATAACTAATAGGGAAATGGTTTTAATTAAAGCACTAAATTATAGAATACTTTACACTCAAACATAAATTGAAATGATTAAAAGTTCTCCAATTATGATCAATCAGGCTGCATCCGACGAAGAACTGTACACTTTGTTTGGGGTAATCTGCTGATTAACTGAAAACATTAACTCCAGTAATATAATCCAACTGAAAGCATGTGGTCCTTTTGTTCAATGCACCGTGCATTAGTGGCGCTCCATATCGGGGCCAATGAATAATGAATAATCATTATTAGATTATTATTGTTACTCTGAAATTTGGCATTGATTTTGGGCATTTTAAATGTTTCATAACAATATTAAGTTCCTCACACTAGCAGCTAAATTCCAAATTCAGAGATGGCGGAGTCTAACAGCACAGTGCTGACGGAGCCGAGGAGGAACCGCAGGGCAGAGCAGCAAACTTTAGCTAACAAGTGGGACACGCTCACATGCACTAAAAGTATTCTCTGCAGTGACCAGCAGGGGGCGACTCCCTGCTGGTCACCATAGAAGTCTATGGGGAAATGACTCTACTTCTCTCTCTCATTGTAAACATGAGCTTATGCTCTCAATTTTTCTTCTTTTCATTTAGTAAATTATGGTTCATTTAGAGTCAAACAGACCATAAAGCAGGGGATGATTTAGGGCGGGGCTTACTGTGATTGACAGGTCCCTACCAGAGACGCAATCCAAGATGTTCATGCTGATATTTGAGATTCAGACCAACAGTCCACAAACCGAAGTCCAGCTCTGAATGTTACACATAGAATCTTTAGTTCTCAACTTATTTAACGTATTATTATTTAACTTGTGTCATTGCATTTTTTTTCAGAATTGGCCCTTGTTTGTCATTCTCATCAGCTCTGTGTTTCGCTGGACGTCATTACCGAGGCTGTGACATCACTCACCTGCTGGGCGATGAGTCGACAGGTCCCGTGTGGTCGCAGGCCGAGACACCGTAGTGTCACGCTGATTCAAACATCAACAGTTGTAGTTGCCGATCATGTTGTTACCGTCCAGCTGATGCAACATGGTGGTCATCAAACCGTAACAATTATTTTACAAGTTACAGCAGGCACAGTTGCTGTATGTTTAGTTGCTGTGGGGTTAGTTGCTGCAGTCCTTTTGGGTTATATGTGGTTGATGAGTCTCGTTGCGTTATTCTCCGTTTATGTAAGTTAAAGCAACAGAGTGTCGTGGAAAATCCGTGGCCTGGTAACCGCTGCAGAGTCTGTTGCCGTCGGCCTGGATGCTGTAGTTGCTGAAGCCCCCGACAAGTCAAAGCAACATTAAACATCGACGGTCCGGTTACCTGGTCCTCAACCCCGCAGCGGCAGTCCGGTTGCGGCCGACCAGGTTGCCGTAGTCTCTCGGGTCGAAGCCACGCTGCGCTCGATGCGTTTCATCTGGATCTCATTAACAGTCCGCGACCGTCGTGCGCCTCCGCAGCAGCGGTGGGGGCTGATGGTGGTGGTGGTGGTGATGGTGTGGGGGTGGGGGTGGGGGCGGGGGTATAACGGACTAACGGGCCGACCGACAGGTCCGTCTCCGTGTCCGCCGGTTGTCAGTCGTTGACCGGGGCTGGTCTCGGTGACTCACCGTCTCTCCTCCGTGTGTCTCTCGTCGCTCACTGCGGCGCGCCGTCGGCGGCGGGAGCCCGCGTCACCATGGCAACCGGCCCGCGGCAGGATGACGGGAAAGTCTTCCAACGAGGATGATGATGGTGATGATGTAGAGCAGAAACGATCAATAATTATCCAATGAGTTTGTGAACCTACGTGTGATCATCCAGATGTTATTGATTTGTAATGTAAAACAATATATAAAGAGTTGCTAAAACGGTTCTTTAATTGTTATTAATTAACTAACGTTAGTGTTTCACCCTTAGCTTTTTAATCCCTATCTATTAATGATATATTTATCTATTTTTAGTCTCAATATTATAATTGCATCGTTTTATTAGCAAGTAACAAAACACGTTTCTTATGTTCTTATATACGTTGAAAAAGATGTTGTTAAAATGCTTCTTCCTCACGTATTACTATTATATAGTATATATAATATATATAGTATATGTATAAACTAGTGCAAATATCAAGTATTAATAGGCTATGTATAAATTCTGCGGAACCGTAGGGTTGGCTGTTGTTGTAGCCCGGATGGGAACTGCTTGTGTGTCCCCTCTTTGTTCCGGTAGAAACACTTCCGCGGCCCACTCGTCACTTCCTGTTGAATCTCTGATAAAGACGAGCCTGGCGGTAACTCCGCGGGTCAATTTTTTGGGTTTGTTCGGTGAATCCGGCGTGAATCGGAGCCATCAGAACCGCAAACATGGTGAGCGTTGACCGGACCCAGTGTTTGCTTGCTTCCCGCATTGGCGTTCTCTAAATCTGTATCAAATATGCGGTCCTATTTTGATAAAAGCGGGAGTTTGAATGAACGTCGGTTTTACGTCGGTGAAGAACAGCAGCACCGGCCGGAGTCAAGATTCTCTGTATTCTGTCTCTAAGAAGCGTATCAGTAATCAACGAATGTGTTCGTGTTCACCGATTGGGGCCGTTAACGGGTTTCGGTATAGCGTTTAACATCCTTAACCGCCATTGTGCCCGGTTAGGCCTCAGTGTTTGTTAGCCGTTAGCTTGTAACGTTAGCCCCTCGCCGCTGTGGTTGCTTTGTTCTAGTGATGTTCGTATTTGTTTTAAATCCATGTAACAATGCCGTTAACATTTACCGGTAAACGTGTGTTTATACCGGGGACACGTGCACCGGCGTCCCGTGTCCCCGTGCTACACAGCAGCTAACGAAGTTACGAGCTAACGTTAGCTGCTGTGTAGCGTTAAATCGGTTTTTTAATTTGGTTAAATCCACATCCGCACGTGTCGACACGAATGTAACACTTGTATATAAAATGTATCGTCCATCTGTTTTATCTGCACGTCCAAAGTTATTCTACAAATTCAAAGATTAAAGTTTGACCTGTAACATAATTATTATTGTAGATCCCGGAATTAACTTTTTGTATTGCCTTTAAAGCGGAATCCAGAACGGTTAATTTAGGCAACGTTGAGCCGAAGAATTAATACTGGTGCTGTAACCCAATGTGTGAACACAACAATAAGGAAGTCGTTAGTTCTATTTGCCTACTGGTTCCTAAAGAGAACTCTTTGACAATTTTTGTGTGATCTGCTGTCCCTGCTGAAGTCCCCAGTTGGCCACTTCATGTTCCGACACAAGAACTAGCAGCACTTTGCAATGATGTAGGACTGATTTGTAACAGTCTGCGTTCCTGATTATGTCATATTAATACCCGTCTCTGATTTGTCCGCAGACGGTGGGTAAGAGCAGCAAGATGCTGCAGCACATTGACTTCAGGATGAGGTGCATCCTCCAGGACGGGCGGATCTTCATTGGCACCTTTAAGGCCTTCGACAAACACATGAACCTGATCCTGTGCGACTGCGACGAGTTCAGGAAGATCAAGTAGGTCACCGCTACACGGTCAAACGTTCGCGGGACAATGGGTCCTCCAGCTGCATCGGCGACTATACAGCATTTAACACGAGTGATTTTCAATAGACAGTTAGCCATACGAGTGCCAAGCCTCAGTTTATCATCCCTGCGCACCAGAAGACAAATGTTTTACTTGTCGCAACTCAGAGGCTGTTGGGTCAATGCCCGTAGCGACCGCTGGTTCTGGTGTGCTAGAGCAGAGAACTGGTAGACAGGTCGGTAGTTGGGACCAAATGGATTTCATTTGTTCCTAAGAGTTTGAAGATTTCTTTGCCAAAGTGTGGGAGAAGAGAAGAGAAATCATTAAATATATTTGCTCCAAAGGCCACTCGGCACAAGCTTATTCTCGCTGTTCGCTGCTGTGCTACTACTGCAGGAGATGGAATCACTGTAGCCAAAAAAATGTTTGTCTGCACAGGTTGTAGGGTATTTAATTGTCCTGTTTTGCGGAAAGCCCCCAGTGCTCCACATACAGAATCTGCAGTTTTTCTTGGTCTAGCCGCTGTAAAATTCATAAATGAATGTGCTAAATTGCCCTAGAGTCTGGTTAACACTATATACATGTTTTTGTCCCGCAGGCCAAAGAACTCAAAGCAGCCAGAGCGTGAAGAGAAAAGGGTTCTGGGTCTGGTTCTCCTGAGGGGGGAGAACCTGGTCTCCATGACAGTTGAGGGCCCGCCTCCTAAGGATGTAAGTGAAACTGTAGCCAATAGGAGACTGGCTTCAGTAAAAAGTCCGTATTGGAGTCTAAATGTTTTTATATTTTACCCCTTCAGACTGGCATAGCTCGCGTCCCCTTGGCCGGCGTGGCCGGGGGTCCAGGTGTGGGTCGGGCAGCAGGTCGCGGCGTCCCCGCAGGAGCTCCGATGCCTCAGGCTCCGGCCGGACTCGCCGGCCCTGTCAGAGGTGTGGGCGGTCCTTCGCAGCAGGTAAATAAGGAAACAGCGACTCGGGCTCAGGTTTGCTGGTTGGCCTGCTCAGGTAATGACCACTTCCTGTGCATTTCCAGGTGATGACCCCACAGGGCAGAGGGACCGTTGCCGCTGCAGCAGCAGGAGCCAGTATCGCCGGTGCTCCCACACAATACCAACCTGGACGAGGAGCCCTACCCCCCATGGGCAGAGGAGCCCCACCTCCTGGTCAGTGGACATGTGATGCCGTGTTTTTAACATCATTTTAAACCACTGCCTGGCTCCTGTGTACTGACTGGTTGACCTGACTCCTCCCCACAGGTATGATGGGCCCACCTCCCGGCATGAGGCCCCCAATGGGTCCTCCGATGGGAATGCCTCCAGGTCGAGGAGCTCCGATGGGGATGCCCCCTCCAGGCATGAGGCCGCCACCCCCTGGCATGAGAGGTACTGTTAGCGTTGCGGGCGCACAGCTCCTCACAGCCTCAGTAATCGATTAATTCACTGTAAGCCAATCATGTGACCTTTTTTTTTTTTTTTAGGCCCGCCTCCTCCCGGCATGAGACCGCCCCCCCGGCCCTGAGGAAGTTCTGTCTCCCCGAACTCACTTCTTGTATAGATCTTTTTTTTTTTTTTAATCCGTTTTGTGTTTTTTAATAAAGTTTCTTCAGGATGGTTTGGTTTCAGCTTGGCTGTTTGTTCAGTTTCTATGGTAACCAGTTCATGTCTCGAGCGACTGCCAATTTGAGCTTGGAGAATCTTTTAATCTCTAACATGTTTCAGGTTTAAGAGTTTTAATTGTTTGTTTTAGACTAAAAGAATCTGCCTTTTTATGTATAAAGAACTTCAATATTCAATCCATTTCTTTGATTGAACTTTGAGTCACAATGAAAACTGTTGCAAACTTTCACTTCCTGAAATGCAGTTACCCAAGGCAATACAAACAAATGTATCTGATGTCTTGTGAATTAAATTGTTGGGTAAATTTCACTAATGATCCTAAACGTTTTCTCATTTCTCTACGTGACTAAGAGTAAGCGTCAGATACTGATCCAACAAAATGCAATTATCCATCCAATGAGAAGCTCAAATTCCGTTTTGAGTTCCATGAGTCTGTGGTTCCACTAGAGCGTCCTCCAGAGGCCAGGATGTGGATTGCACTCCATTAATTATTATACTTTTGTATTTGTCAACCGTGATCTTGGTTGATAAGGAGAAATCCTAGTGAGTGATCATGAATTCAAATTTAGCAGAAAGGTGATACGCAGTTCTTCTGATCAGAACCAATCATTTCCACACATTAATTTATCAATGACGTGCATTACTGCAACATTCCTTCAGAAACCAGACTTTTTATTAAAATGGAAATTTGAATACCTTGCAACATGAATATACTTTGCCCATAAACTACATACTCAATATGTCAATGATAGATAAAATAATCTCGTCAGGGATTTCAACAGTCATGTGGGGCGAGGAAAATCACGTGACTGGCCGCTGCCACGTGACCTGCTCCGAGCGTTCATTGCCGGCAGTCGCAGCCACATCAACTCCCCAGCTGGACGAGGACGCGGACTGAAGAGGTGAGCGTTCTCCGCGGTTTTCATTTAGTTGTCCCGGTTGATCTTTGTTTTCTTGGTTCGGCCGATCCGGCTTGTTTCCGGGTTGCGCTACAGTCGCTGATCCAAACACGTGACCGTTACACAAATGGCCCTGACTAGTTTCGAAAGTGTTTTCTACCCCATTCACGAAGACGCGCGTGTTCCGGTGCTCCTCTGGGTGGGGGCTTCGGGAACTGGAACTGGAACCGTGAAAAACTTATTTCGAGTTGGAGACCTTTTTTAGGATAAATCTGGCACAATTAAGACAATCACTTGCTCGACTTCCTGTTGGCGTCACGTGCTGTTTTGACTCGTCCTCTCACCGTTGCTCGTTGCGCCCTCTGGTGGAGAGAAAGATCCTCCTCGTGGCCGCGGCTCTGGGGCAGCAGGGGTGTCAAAGTGGGCAGTATGGCGGGTTGGGCGGTGGTCGGGTGGGGGTGGTCAGGGTTGGTTGAGTGTCGGCAGGTCGCCCGGACCCCCCCCTCGCTGTTTTCAAATATGAAACCACCTGAATATGTTCTAGTGTCCTCAAGATGAAACTTATTAAACCCTTATTATTAAATCCCTCAGGGTGTGTTTTTGCTCATTCATAAATAGTTTTTATTTCATTAGTGTATATAATATATATATATATATATATAAACGAAATAAAAACAATACACATTTGCTCCTGTGTGGATTGAATTGATTTGAACTGTGTCTCGTATCACAACTCAACCTCATTCGACATCCCTCAATCACCAACTATCGTGCATAAGATACACACACATATATATATATATATATATATATATATATATATATATATATATATATATATATATGTGTATTCATGCAGAAAAGAACATGAACGCAAACACACCAGTTGCCTGGTCATGTTCGGTTTTGTTCTTACTTTTTGAAAGTGAGTAGTTTCCCACTGAACAGCCGGTTTATCTCGTAATTAACTCATAATTAGATGCTGGCATTAATACAGACGGTAAAGGCCTGTTGTTCCTCTCCAGATGCAGCTGGTGGTGCTGAGTTGCTTCCTGCTCACCCTGCTGGGTGGCAGCGATGCCGCTGCGGCTGCAGACGAGGTGAAGTACCTGCCCGGTCTGCAGAAACAGCCGAGCTTCAAACAGTATTCTGGATACCTGAGTGTGGCCGATGGGAAACATCTGCATTACTGGTCGGTACCCGGAGGCGCACGTGAACCACACCGGTCACACCTGCGTCATTGCAGTTAACTTTAAATGTATTATTGTTACTTCACCTGTAGGACTTGAGATGAGTCCTGGTTTTGTGATCGTCCTCGATGCCCCTTTTCCTATTTCATTTTATTATTACTGGAAGACATTCATTGTTTTTCAGGTTCGTGGAGTCCCAGAATAAACCCGCCACTGACCCGCTGGTGTTGTGGTTGAATGGCGGCCCCGGCTGCAGCTCTCTGGACGGGCTTCTGACAGAACACGGACCCTTCCTGGTCGGTCACCGCGGGACATCACCCACGCGACCATGTGACATCAGTGTGATGTCATAACGACTCCTCCTGACCTCTGATCTCTGTCGTTTCAGATCCAAGAGGACGGTGAGACGCTGCAGTACAACCAGTACTCCTGGAACAAGGTCAGTTGATCATTTGCCTGATTGCTGTCATGTGACTGGTCCAGATTCACCATGTGACCAAACTGAACTAATGTAGCTGCGATCCACGGTGGCTGATTGGTTCACTGTTTCTGAGCAGATTGCCAACATGTTGTACCTGGAGTCTCCAGCAGGAGTCGGCTTCTCGTACTCTGACGATAGGAACTACGTCACCAACGACACAGAGGTCAGTGACGTGCCTGAGACCCAGCTTCTGATTGGCTCACAGGTGTTCAGGTGTTTGTTTTCTCCTCAGGTATCGATGAACAACTACCTGGCTCTAAAGGAGTTCCTCCGCCTGTTTCTGGAGTTCAGCAAGAATGAGTTGTTCCTGACCGGCGAGAGCTACGGAGGAATCTACATCCCGACGCTGGCCGAGAGGGTGATGGAGGACGCCAGTCTCAACCTGCAGGTACGCGCTAAATCTCCGTTGCTACACGTTAGGACTGTATACGCTAGTACTGCTAGTACTGTACTACAGCCTAATACTGCAGTACAAGGTGCGGGATAGTGCACGTAAGCTGCACAATGTGGGTTTACTTTTGCTACAATAAATCTTTGATGCTAATCCCATAATGTAAAGTATCCAATCACTGTTGCCTTGTGAGATGCTAACATTAGCAACCCTCTCATGCTAGCCGTGTCTATCACCTGCAGGGCGTTGCCGTGGGAAACGGGATGTCGAGCTACGAGATGAATGACAACTCACTTGTGTACTTCGCCTACTACCACGGCCTGCTTGGAAGTCGACTTTGGACCTCACTGCAGACCTTCTGCTGCAGCGGCGGGAAGTGCAACTTCTACGACAACCCCAACGAGAACTGCTCCAAAAATGTGAGTCTCATGAACGGAAGCTGGTTCAGAGGTTTGGCGTCCCTGGTCTGAAGCTGCTTTAGGAGGACCGAATCCATATCAAACCAGTGTGTTTCAGGTGTTGTGTTTCTTCCACAGCTGTTCGAGGTTCAGCGGATCGTCTACGCCTCTGGGCTGAACATGTACAACCTGTATGCACCTTGTCCAGGTGGAGTCCCGCAGAGATTCAGGTAAGTGTCGACCTCTTTGACCTCTGTCTCATCAGGGGGAAGACGTGTTCATGTTTAAATTTACACCATATATGTAGCAGCTACAAAAAGCTCACGTGCGGCAGGTGTAGTGTGACCTCGGCGTTACAGGTGACAGGGCTTGACTTTCTGTTATTGATTGTCAGTATTGAACGAGGTGAGCTGGTGATCAGAGATCTGGGGAACTTGTTCATCAACCACCAGTGGACGCAGCTCTGGAACCAGGTATGTGTGTAAAGTCCAATGACGTCTTAACATTGAAGTTTCTTTACCTGAGTGATGGACGGATAACCAGGTTCTCCTCTCGCTCTGAGCAGAAGTTGCGAGGTCTGGCGTCTTCACACCTGTCTGTCCGCCTGGACCCCCCCTGCACTAACTCCACGCCCTCCACCCTGTACCTTAACAACCCATTTGTCAGATCTGCTCTGCACATCAGCCCCAAGGCTCTGGACTGGGTCATCTGCAGGTAACATACCTGTCCCACTACGCACACCTGTCCCACTCCTAACCTCCAGTAACATGGACCTCCGTGACCATGGATGTTTTTCTGCCATTAAGTTGTGAACATATCGCTGCCTTGTGTTTTGCACGCAGCTCTGAGGTGAATCAGAATTACGGTCGCGTCTTCCTGGACGTCAGGAAACAGTACCTGAAGCTGCTCCATGCTCTGGTCAGTGAACACACCTGTTCTCTTAAAATCCCAAACAACACCGTTCTCTGGAGCCCCAGACTCCATTCAAAGTTCTAGTGATTTAGCTCCCTGATGATGGCACAAAGCCTGTCATGCTTATAACGGAGAACTGGGGAAGCCTGTTGGAGATGAACTGTGTTTGCAATCACGTACCAGGAAATTCTCTTTGGCGTACTGATTTAATAAAGGCTCCAGTAAAATAACTGCTCTGCTGGTGATTGGCTGCGGGCCGAGTCCTTGCTGAAGGTGTTCTCTGTACAGAAGTACCGGGTCCTGGTGTACAACGGGGACGTGGACATGGCCTGTAACTTCATGGGGGACGAGTGGTTCGTTGAGTCTCTGAACCAGCAGGTAACTTCAAACAATAAGTAAAAAACGGAAACGGATCGAGTTCAAGTGGATCCAGCTGTGATCCCACTGAACATCTGCAGTTTCATGAGACTGCAGGTGGGCAGTGCGTTGACCTCGCGGTGTGTCGCAGGTGGAGGTCCTGAGGCGGCCCTGGCTCTACGTCGACGAGGACGGTGAGCAGATCGGTGGCTTCGTCAAAGAGTTTGACAACATCGCCTTCCTCACCGTGAAGGTAGACGCGCTCGTCTTCGCTGTGCTCGTTCCATAGAACTGTTTCATTTCCAGTCAAGCTTTTGGAGACTGTCGGCGAAATAAAACCTCTTACTCTGTTGCTGACCTTTAAACCTCTGTGCTCCCGTAGGGTTCCGGTCACATGGTTCCAACAGATAAACCAATCGCTGCGTTCGCCATGTTCACCAGGTTCCTGAAGAGAGAACCCTACTGACCTCTGATCCGTCCGGATTAGTCTTCGTCTCACTGCCAGTCAGTTCGGCACAGCGCCGCTCTGTGTCGCCTGGCAACCAGATTATAGTTTTTATTCAAGAAATCAAACTTCTCAAACTCAATCACATTACTGTACCGGTGACACGTTGCTGTGGAAACGAGCACTGCCAGAGTAAATGTACCTTTTTTGATTGTTTTTATGTTTTTAAATATTTTTTTATGAAGTGTAAGAACAACGGGTATAAAATAAAGTTTTATCTTTAACTGTGACTTTGTTTTCATTTCGACGTGAAATCATGATGTGTTCTATCAATACCAAAGTGGTGGTAAAATGGTAAAAGTACCACGATGTTCTACCACATCTGCATATCAATGAGTAAGCGTGCTTCTCTGAACCACAATCCTTTGCACAGCAGGAGGACACATATGAACCCCATGCACGGTGATGTCATCATTTCTCACATTAGCATTGTAGCTGCAGCAAGAGGTCCCGAGACGGACAAAACAGGGTACGCTTGTTTTAAGCTGTAATGTGAATATTCAGTCTAAATTGTCTCTTTGTCCTATCTGTTTGTCCGTCTGTCCCACAAGTCACTCTGTCTTGTCTCCAGCGGTTCGTCTCTGTCTCATTGTTGGTTGGTCCTCGTCTGCAGGACTCTCTGATCTCTGTAGCTTTCCCTGCCTGTCTGTCTGACTGTCCTGTCTGTCTTGCGAGTGCAGATTGAGTGGGACACCAGCTGTTCATGTTGACAATGTCTGTTAAAATGTCTGTTTATTGTAAACTGAGTTAGTGTTCCCGCCTGTTAAACTGGAACGGATGTTTCCCACCTGAGCCTGCAGGCAGCAGCAGCTACTGGTGAGCTCGAGCTTTGAGCTCCAAGTGTTTTGACTTTGAGAGTGACCTGTGTGTGTGTGTGTGTGTGTGTGTGTGTGTTACTGAACTGACTGCTCACCTGAAGCTCAGTCACCTGGACTCCCGTGTGGAGGTAAGTCCCTTTTCGTTCTGAAATAAATGAGGCTTTGAACTTACTTGTGGTGGGTTTACTGGTCTCCCATACGGACCACGTGTGCTGGTATCTCAGCTGGACCGGGCTTGTACAAAGTTATTTTGAGCTGGTTATGGCGCTAAAGTGATCTATTCTATATTTGACTATTTCACTGAAGGACCGAAATGTGAACAAGCTGGTGGCGCTAGAGGAGAAGTCGGCATGTGAGATGGTTTCTGAATGACCGAATACGACTCCATTAATCCTTTTTTTAGTTCAGTCTGAATCAAAGCGGTTGAAGTGTCGGTGATATGCAGACCGTGAAGTGTTGACGTCCGTGGGAGGAAACTGGTTGAATTTAAGTTGAGGGAAAAGCTGGTGATTTTGGCAGAAATCTTTACAAAATAATGACACAATCCCCCTCTGGTTTACCTACTGAACTACATGTCTCTCTGCCTGTCTGTCTCTCAGGTGAGCAGTGCTTGATAGGCCATGGACCAATCACTGTCCAGTGGGCGGGGTCAAGTGAGCGTGCTCAGCTGTCTCCCGCCCTCCGTGGGCAGAGACGTCGCTGTTGCGGTGGTGAAGCCCCTGAGAGCTGGCCTGGGAAACCCTGACACCCGCAGCCTGCTGCGCACAGACAGACAGGTGTGTGTGTGTGTGTGTGTGTGTGTGTGTGTGTGACCTCTATGGAAACCTAACTACACACTGTGTTGATATGTAATCATGTTTCAGTGCTGGATGAACAATTGTAGTTGAGTGTAGAAATCATTTGCTTGGCCTCTGCCACCAGCTGCAGCTTGCTCACCTGTGTGGACGCGCTTAAAGGGTGGATTTAAAAGTGGATTAAAAAAATCCTTTGTACCATGTGGTTTGTTCATGTCATAAATGCAATGCAATACCTCTCCACCTCCGAGTTATTCATTCATATCTGTGAAAGCAGAATGAGCAACATGACACGACATGGTTCGCCATGGGCACAGACTACGTCCTGCACAACGATCCCACGGGTGAATCAACACAATCATTACAACCATGATTTATTACAGAGCTGTGGGATGGGACCAGTTGGCGCTGGGCGTTCCCAATGAACTGGACACTGAGGCAGCTGGAAGCAAACACTGATCGGTTACGTTGGTTTTCATTCAGGTGAAGTGGACAATGGAGGTCCTGTGTTACGGTCTAACTCTCCCATTGGACGGCGACACCGTCAAACTCTGCGTAGACGTCTACACTGATTGGCTGATGGCCCTGGTTTCCCCAAAAGAATCCATCCCCCCTCCAATAAGTAGAGACCCCAACCTGTACACCCAGAAGATCCTCCGACACCTGTACAGCCTGTTCCTGTCCAGGTAGACTGTCCCACCTGAACTAAAGCTCCGACAGACACATCAACACTTATCTCTGACCAGAACCCATGACTCCTAATAGATCTCCTAATCCTAACATCCATTAGATCCAATGGTTCCAATGCAAAAGCTATGTTGATGCTTTAGGATGTCCAGGGGATCCTTTGAGAGGAGATCCTGGAAATCCTAAATGAGTCATTAAGAGTTTATAGTTGTTTTTTTAATGTCCTGCTCGTCATTGAAGAGAATCTTGAGTGATCCTAGTGGTTTCAGGAGATTCTCCAGGGGATTCTAGGGGTTCAGTCTCTGGTGGTCAGTTTACTTTAGTTTGTTCTATGCATCACTTAGTTATTGTTTCTCTGAAATGCTGGTAAAAGCAAATCCTTCAGTTCCACCACTGCTGTGTGTTTCTTTGTCAGACGAATCAGAACTTGTGGGGGACGGAGGGGTGTAAGACTGTCCCTCTGCACTCAACCCCAATGCTCTCTCTCTCTGTAATATATATATATTACTTCCTTGTCCCCCCCCCCTCAGGTCGGACCAGGCGAGTCCGGTCTACACATCTCTCTGTCAGCAGGTGCTGTGTGCAGTTCAGTCATTGGCCAGAGACAGTGCTGTGATGAGCAGAGACACCTGGGAGACTCTGCTGAACTTTCTGCTCTGCATAAACCAAACCATGCTCGCCGCAGGTGAGCTGGTGACCGCCACCCAATCGTCTCCTCACCTGTCTGTCCCTAACGCACCCATGGCTCTCTTAGACTAACAAACGTACCTCCACTGTTTTGGGTTTGTTCTGCGCACGGCTTTATAGGTCAGCTGGTAACCTGTCTCCGTCCCTGCAGGTGTCCCCGAGCAGTTGTCTCACCTATCGATGGCGGTGCTGTTCGAGGTCTGGCTGCTCTCTTGCTCGCGCTGTTTTCCGTCTCGCTCCCTGTGGCAGAAGGGCCGACAGATGTTGAGCAGCTGCAGACATCAGGGCGCAGTGGTGGAGCAATGGAGCCGAGTCATAGCCGCCCTGACCTCCAGGTTTACACACACACACACACACACACACACACACACACACACACACCAACTGATAAAAAGGTTCAGTGCTCCATCTCATCACATGGTTTGTATTTGACCGTTCAGGCTGTTGCTCTTGACCTTCGGCCCGTCCTTCCCTCACTTTAAAGTCCATGATGAAGATGCTGCTCTGATCCCCAAAGACCTGGACGAACCCAGAGTCCCTCACACCTGGTTCAGGTTCCTGCACCTGCTCGGGTAAAGCCCACATGCCGACTGCCAGTTCCGAAAAGTGAAGCCAATACCGAAGTGCCTTAAAGCTTCCATTCTGACCCCGGCCATCAGGGGGTGGCTCCTCTGTTGTAAAAAGAAGTCTCGTTGTATAGAAGTATATTTGAAAATAACTCATAATATATACACACGGATCAAAGGTAAATAATCAATTGGTTTTTGACCAAAGCACAACACAATTAAAACTATTTTCTTGTACAGTTATTTCATATTTATATGGTTGAATCGGTGTAGCGGGTGTAGCGGGGTAGTAAGTCAGCAATCACAGTGCTAAAAAGCAACAACCTTTCTTCATCTGATTGGATCCTTGTTGGCTTAGTCATTACCTCTTACTACTCCATACCACCAACCCTAAATTCTCTTAAACCTCTTTCAGTAACCTGGTGGATCTCAGTCGGCCCCTGGTTGTTGGTTTGACTCCTTCCTCAAGAGCCGACAGTCAGCTGCCAAGCATCTTCTTCAGAGCCATGAGAGGAGTCAGCACGCTGGTCGACGCCTTCCTCGGTACACTGACCTCCACCTGACCTCTGACCCCCGAGTCACTGAAATTGCCTTAACTTGTGTCTAAGGCTGGATCGGAATAGTCCTTTTTCCGTAGGAAGGTTTCTAACTGAGTGAAATGACCCAAGTAGTGCAATTGGCCTCCAAAACGTATTTCAACCTTATATTTTATGATCACGACTTCATCTACATGTTAATTTAACTAGTAAAATAGACCACTGTTAACCTTTAATCTCATTTATTTTGTGATATCTGCATTCAAACTGTTTATATATAAAAACTTAAGGCTGCGATTTGTGTTTCCTCAGGTGTGACTGTGATTGACAAAGAACCAACTGAGGAGCTTCTGCCAAACACTGGTAAGATCAGTACATTATACTATATATATATGTATACGCACACACATGTGTATATATATACACATATACATAGTCTCACACACACGGTGTTATATACTATTTCTTTTGTCACTGTGTTTCTCCAGGACATACAACAAGGATTCCTTTCAGAGACCGGTTGCCTTCTCTCGGTAATGCGGATTAAGATCAATACGATCAATATTATCATAACCTGCACTTATGCCTGACCTTTGGTTTTTCTTTTGAAGACGTTTATTTTCCACCCCACCTCCTCTCACGTGTGGCCGTCACCAGGAGCCCGTTCAGAGACCGCCACCCTCCCCTCGGTAAGCCCCGCCCACCTGCCTCCCCATCCTCTTTTAATGTGTGGTTTCTATCCGTAGAAACGGGGAATACCTGTTTTCTGGTGTCCTCAGGTATCTCGCGACCTCGTTCTGGCAGTGCCCCCCCCATCCCGATGAACATACTGAGCGTGCCCATTGCCCCTCCCTCCGCCACGTCACCCCCCCCACACAACAAACGACTGAAACCCGGGAATGTTTCCAAGGCAACAAGCAAGCCTCTTGCGGTACGGCATGTTGGTTTGTTTTATTTTGGCATTTTCAAAAAGGTTCCCCCTCTTCCATCAATGTCTCTTTACATAAGGCTTTACCTGATGGACGACGTTATCCTTTACCTACCTGGCACCTGGTTACATAAATGGTTACATACCTGGCACCAGTAGAGGAATTTAACTGCCCGTGTACGCGGCTCTTTACCTGTATGTTTGAGCCATATGACTTATGGGGCTTCATTGCACTCTTCTCTCAGGCATCCTCCCCGCCTCACTGGAAGTCCCGTCCTGTCACCTCCCAACCCCCTCTGTGCTCCTCCCCCAGACCTTCCCCATCCCCACTCAGGTGTAAGTTGGACTCCCTCCTTCACCTGTTTGGTGACTGGCTGTTCGATGCTGCTCTGTTCAACAGAGACTCTGGTGAGACCTGTCAGTACCTTTTAATTACACATACTGGACACAGCACAATACATACTGTACACAGTACAACACCTATAGCACACAGTACAACAACTACTACACCCACAGTGTAGTGTTACTGTCACCATCCACATGATGAACTCTCTTTGCGTGTTTTCCAGCCAGTCACAGTGATGTCATCGTGACGTCATCGAGGTGGGCGGCTGGTAGAGCCGAAGCCTGCGGGACCCTCTGCCGAGTCTTTGCCTGTAAGAAAACTGCAGAGGATGTCCTCTCCGTCTACCTGTCCAGGTACACGTTTTATTACCCAGGTACATGTCTGAGTACCTGGTCAGGTACATGTGCTTTTACCTTTCAAGGTAAATATTGTAAAACCTGTCCAGGTACATGCGTCTTTATCTGGGTACTTGTTCAGATACATTTACCTTACATGCCACTTCTGTCCAGTTACGCGTGTGTCTACCTGCCCAGGTGCACATTGGTACATTTGTAGGTAAATCCATCTTGTGTGTCTTCTTCTTCCCCCGGTTCAACCTTCAGGTTCTATCTGGTTCTCATTCAGGGTCTCCGGGTGACGGAGGAAGGGTGTCCTCTTGTTCTGGCCTCCATACTGCTGAACTCCACCTGCCTCTTCTGCTGTGACCTAAAAGGAGTCAACTTGCTTCTTCCCTCCTTCATCTCAGCTGTGGAGAAAGTACTGCTTGACAGGTACAAGTACTGCAAACTCAGCGATTACTCTGAATACTAATATGACCGCTGTGAAGACATATTTTTTTTAAATATTGGAACCGCAGAATATCTCTGCTGCTGTTTGCTTCCTGATCACTTGTGATGAGGAACAGTGGACACGCACTTCCGCCATGTGACTCCAGATCGCTGATATTTATACCTAAAGATATCATATCACTGATATGTCTCCAGAGAACTGGTGAGGTTTAAGAGTTTTGTGAGTCCGGTGGATTTGAGGCGAGCCTCCATCCTGGTCCTGCTGACCATGCTGCCCATCCCTCTGCAGTTCGGAACCGTCCGATCAGAGGTAAGCTTCATATCCAGTCTTCACACACCTCCACAAACCTGACCTGGAGCTCACGGATGACATAAGAAGCTCTGATAACAACCACAGTGAGTGAGTCATACTCACCTGTGTGTGTCTGTGTGCGTGTTTGTGTGTGTTCAGTTGTTATTCGATGGGCGGTTCAATCGTGATGATGTCACAGGAGGTAGCTTCCTGTCTCTGAAGGCCCGCCTCATCGGGGTCCTGATTGGAGCCTTACAGACGGAGACCGACACCTCGAACACACAGATTATACTCGGTCAGATGCTGATCATTCATTCATTATTTCTACTCTACTGTTCTTGTTTTGTGTGACCTCATTGGTTTAAAATGGCGCACTGTGTTCACACGCTCGGACCTCAGAATAACTTCTAATCTGTGCAGCGGCCGCGTTGAACGTGGTTCAGGACTCGGCTCTGTTGAAGGCGGCAGGAGAAACTCTGCAGGTGAGTGCATTTACATCTTGTATACTTAATGTTTATACTTTTCAGGTTGTCAACAACAGTTTATAGGTCATACAGTAACTTTCGGTTTATGTTTTAATATTATGCTTTTACAAAAGGATACTTTTGTTTCCAGGAAACTGAGTCCCAGCAAGGTGGAGCCAGGGGACCCAGATGGACTCGTGGACCTGGTGCAAATAGGTGGACCCGAGGAACCGGTAGTTAATTTTGCCAATTGGATTTTAATAACGTTTTAATTGATTTTCACATATTGTACATCATGTGATGGAAATCTGACCGCAACTGTCTGACTTTGTGTGTGTTTGTGCTTGCGTTGCCATGGAATCCAGCCTCCCAGTCAGACGCAGCAGGGATCCTGTGGGTTCAATTTGTGCGACTGCTGACTCAGCGTCTGACGGCTCAATGGAGGAATGATTCAGCAGTTTGTCTCTCTGCACTGGAAGTACTGGGAGGACTGGCTAAGGTGGAGACGCACAGACGCAGACCTTGAACTCATAATAAACAGTACTCTGACCCTCTCCCGTCATCCCGCAGGTGGAGGTGAGTGTGGAAGAGAGTGAGAGGATGCGAGTGGTCACTTCAGTCTGCTGTTACATCGTGTTTCAGTGCAGTCGACCTCCTCCGCTTCACTCCAGAGATCTGCACTCCATCATCGTTGCTGCTTTCCACTGCCTGAACGTCTGGTTAACTCACCACCCTGCGATGCTCGACCACCAGGTAAATAACCGGCAGGTATCCAACAGCCAGGTAACTCCACCTGACTTTGTTATGTTGTAATGCTGTTTTAAGGAGTGTTTGTTGGAGGTCCTGGAGATAGTGGAATTGGGAATATCGGGCACTAAGTCCAGACAGGAAGAGGAAGCGAGGTGTAAAGAGGAGAAAGAACTCAACCCGGTCTCTTTGAGGGTGAAGGAGGCAGCGGAGGCCACACTGACCTGGTGAGCAAAACAAACACACGTGTGAAGGTATGAAATATTTAAAAATAAAACTGATGTTTCTTATAAAGGAATATATAGGAATAAAGTAAAAAATAAAGGAATACATATATAGGAATGCCATTTTGTGTTGGTTGCAAGGTATATTCTCACAATTTGCAGAATTATTAAAAACAACCAAGCGTTTAGTTGTGCATCCATCCTGGTCAATAAAATAACTATAGCATATTTATCTTTAGTAAGTATATTTTGTCCATGTTGCCACTTTTATTGTTAAAAGTTAAAGGATGAGTTAAAGTGAAACAAGTCTGAGCTGCAGATCAGATCAGATTCAGCTTTGGGTCAAGGTGACGATTTAGGGCCAAAATCGGGCCCCAAACCAAGACAGTGTTGGCAGAACTTTGTACAAGTGTAATCTTTTCTCAAATCCCAGTGTAATGCAGGTTTCGCGGGCCTTCCCGTTCCTTGGAGGCCTGCTAGTGGAGGACGCGCTGATTGGCCGCTCCACTTTGAGCGACCACTGTGTCAAGAAATTCCGATATTTTGTGGTGGACCGCTCGGTTATCTTGGCCATGCTGGAACAACCACAGGGACCTGAACAGGGTCAGTACTGATCCTGGATCAGATATACACAGAAACACACACCCTCTTAAGAACTGATCCTTTCCAATACAAATACAATAAACAATACCAATGTTTCCAATGGCGTATGCAGCGCCATGTCCGTCGCTCACAGTGCTGATCAGAGGACCTTCAGGAGGTCACACCTGGACTCTGCAGCTTCACCTTCAACCCAGAGAGGGAAGAAATGAATCACAGGTGACCACTTTCATAAACGACCAAAAACAATCAAATATCTTGTAACAAAAAGCCATTTTAGTGATACAGCTATACAGACTTGAGATCAATGTATTGTCGCTTCTGTCTCTTGGTCAACTTCAGCAAACTCTGATCCCAGAGCAGCGCAGTGCAGCCCAGGAGGATGCTGGGATACGATGTGATGTTGAACATCAGCTGTTTCCTGAGAGCGTTGACAGAGATGCTTTGGTTAAAGCAGATCTGAGTATTCCAACCCTACATGAGAGTCTTACTGAGGAGGTAAATGCCCGGTCCAACCCAAAACCAGGCTGATTGTTCATTCTACCTTTTATTTCTTCACCTGTTTGTTGCGCCAGTGGTGTTGCTCAGGGATCAAATCTTCTTTTCACCTACTGGTCTTGCTAATCAAAACTGGATGTAACCGCCCTTTTGAAAGCTAAATCCAAGACCGACGGGTTTCTTTACCTGTGACACGTGTCTTTACCCTGTGCAGAATTAGCACCTTCTCAGGTGTCATGTAAAACTCCTCTTCCTCCTCTAACAGGTGGAGCATCAACTTGAGCATCTGAAAGCAGCGCTGAAGAGGCAGCGACAAGTCGAGGCTCGGCCGCAGGTGAGCGGACGCACGGTTGTCACGAAGACCTGCCGACCGCCACCTCCATCTACCGACTTCCAGACAGCGAGACTCTTCCTGTCCCACCTGGGCCTGCTGACACCTGAGGCCTTGAAGGTATCAAGGACATGGCGGAGCTTGATTCATCGGTACATTTAGATCTGTCGTTCTGTTGTCTTACCCGGTGGTCTCTCCTCTGTAGAGTCCGGGCACCAGTGGTGTCCCAGCTCAGTTGGTGTCTCTCGACTCGTCACTTCCAGGTTTCTCAGAGGATCTGGGACATTTGGACCAGCTGGCATCCAGAAACTGTGACTCCGCCTTCATCTTCTACATGGGAGCAGGACAGAGGACGGCTGCTGAGGTCATAACACACCTCTCTGTGTTTGTTTGTATCTCGGGGAGTGATATGTGGCAAAGGCAAATCACCATTGAACTCGACAAAGATGCAAACCAATGGCGGACACTTTCCAGATTTCGAACGTGCTAAATATCTGGCTGACATTAAGATCTGTCTGACTCTTTGTAGATTCTGAGGAACGTGGAGTCCTGCTGCAGCGTCCAGTCTCACTTCCTGGACTTTCTTTGGTCTCTGGGTCGACCAGCAGCGGTGGGGCGACGACAGTGTGGCGGGTCCAACACTTCAGGTCAGTGCTCTGATTGGTGACTTCTCAACAACAGGTTGCTGTCATGGATCGGTGGTAACCGGAGGTCACCGTTCACCTTAATTAATTGTTTGTATCAGAGTTCCCAGCTGTGCTGGGTGACAGTGGAGGGGGCGTGTTTAACGGAGAGAGGTTTGTCCTGATGTACACCGACGCACTGACGGAGATGACCTTCCTCGTACCCTCACCCTCACACGGTGAGTGTGAGTTAACTCTATGGTGTTGACCATATAAGGAGTGATGTGATCATTTAAAGGGAGGTGGTACCATATGCAGGTAGTTCCGGCCCTATAAAGAGCGTTTTGACCATATAAGGAGGAGTTATAAGGAGAGCTGTGACCATATAAGGTATTTACTCGTTATTTATTAAAGACCTCATTGCGATTTTGTTTGAAGTGGCCGATTTGTCGAAGAGTCCGACCGGGTTGTCATCCAACCTGCAGAGTCCTTCTGAACCCAGCAAGGACTCCACCCCCGAACCCACGGTATGGACCTTCAAAATAATAAAAATTCTAACTCCTGTGTGTCATTATCTCACCTGTCTGTCTTTCCCTCCATTTGTCCGTCTTTGTCCAGAGTTCTCCAGTTGAAGACACAAAGTCTTTTTGTTTTGAGTCGTCATCCGTTGGCTTTGAGTCCAAACTCCTGATAGTCTGGGTCGAACGCTTTGAGGATATTGGTAACTAAGCTCGTAATGACAGTATAACTAAAACATGTTGCATTCATACTGTGTTGATATGTTTTATTTTTGCGTTTCAGAGAGCTTCCCTTTACCAGACCTGCTGTCAGGGACAAAGAAGGAAAAACTGACCAGGTGAAACAAACACAAACACAAACACTGTTACAAACCGCTTCAGACTGACGTAGTAACAACAGTGTTTTTTCCTCCATTGTCAGTGTTTCAAACGTCCAGGTAATCTTCATCCACCCACTCAAGACGGGACTTTACCGGATTCGTTTCCATGGAAACACGACCAGCAAATTCAGCTCGGTCGTCCCGTTGGTCGACGGGAGTGTGGTCAGCAAGAGGTCTTTGGGTACGTCTGACTTACGTGCAAACAATCCAAACTTGAAAATAACAATTGCAATTACTTTTCCTCCTAAATGATCTGGTTTTATTAATATTATTAATATATAACAGTTTGTCTTCTATTTCTTCAATTGTCATTAGTCACCTTTTGGTTAAAGAAGCCAGTTTTGTCTTTGGCTCATTGTGGAACAAAGACCTCATATGATGTATTTTCCTTAAATAATCTGTACTTGAGACGGCCCTTGTTTCTTTTTCTGTCTGAAGGTTTCCTGGTCAGAGAGACAGCGATCAACTGCTGCCAACGGCGACGGTTGGAGAGCGACTCTGCCCCTCCTCCCCATGTCAGAAGAAAGCAGATGATCAATAACATAATCCAGCGTTATCGGAGGCGTGGCTCTGAGCCCGCCTTTTACGCCGCCCTGTTCAAAGACCCCTGACCCCCCAGAACTCTTTAACTTTCTGAAGTGTTACCATGGCCAGCTCACCTTTTATCAACTATAAAAAATGCCTTCTGTAGTTTTCAATTTGCCAATCAGCATCACCAGTTCCTGCTATTTTTAAGGTTTTGTGTTTGACGACAGATGTTTACTGAGTGATGATGTCACCGGAAAGAATAAATAAAATATGTGGAAACTTGAACTGTGATCTCTGTGTTTCCTGTACAAACCTGATGGTCCTCCTGTGATGTAATCAATTCTAATCAAAGAGTCTTCTATCGGAATGAAAGTTTCATCAGCAACGTTGCCAAAGCGTCAAAATACAATTAACAGAGTTGAAGTAATACATATGATTGATCCAATTACAACCTCCTGCTATGTTGTGTTCCTGTTAATTCCACCTGCCTCTCCTCCCGTAGTCATGGTTACCGCCTTCCGGTAATCCAGTTACCATGGCGATGGGCCGAGCTGATAATCGCCCCTGCGACCTTTTCCTTTGACTTACTTGAATGGAATTGAATCGTTGACCTTTGTTTTCATCTTTGAGCGTCCGTCGGTGACGTCAGGCCACTTCCTTCTCCAATGGGAAGTCGTTGATGGGGGGCGAGGACGGGAGGGGGGGTAAAAAAAAAAAATCAGCTGATCAGCCAATCTGCAGCAAGTCTGTCGCTGCGGGTTTTGTTTTCCTCCTCCTCTCCCTCTCTCCTTCCATCCCGTTTTCTCCTCCTCCTCCTTGGCTCCTCCGCAGCGATGCTCCGATCCGGCTGGGCCGTCCTCGGCACTCTGTCTGCGGACGGGCAGTAGATCTGCGGCTCGGTGCTGGTCCCTCCGCGGAGCGATGGTGCAGAAATCCCGCAACGGCGGGGTGTTCCCCGGGGCGCAGGCCGACCAGAAGAAGCTGAAGGTGGGCTTCGTGGGTCTGGAGGCCGGGGGGACTGAGGCCACCAGAGATGGAGCCCAGCTCATAGCAGGTAATAACAACCGGTCCACGGGCGGTATGAACGGGGACCGTCTCAGAGCATCAGCGGCAGACCCGGATCAGGGTTATTATTATTCATGATGTTGAGGACCCGATGGAAACATTCCCGGTTCTGCTGCACGATTCCAACAATTATAACAAGAGACGTGCATTTGGACCAACGAGAAGAATTAATCAGTGTTTACTGTTAGCATGTCACACGGCTGCTCGGCTGTGATTGGCTGAGGGCGCATGCGCGTTGGCTGGTGTTTATTAGTATTAGTTATTATTATGTGAAGAGCAAAATCAACATGAACATCTCCACTCAACTGCTCCTGCGTGTTTCAGCCAAAGTGGCAGCATCAGTGGAAGTTGCCCGCTGATGATGCCGGTTGGAGGAGACCAACAAACCAGTGCAGATAGGGAGGCTGGACAGAAGGACCAGTCTGGATTCAAGCCCCCACACACACAAATAAAGCTCAACAGTTGTGGAAGTCACAAAAAAGTCCCATTCATTGCCTGAATTATGAATTTTTGGATTTGTGGACATAACTACTTAACCATCCACGGTGGATTCACCATAAATTATTAAGATTGTGAAACGATTCATCCCAATGTATTGGAGAGGCATTGTAGTTCCATCAATCCTAAATGTATGTGTGACTTCCCTGATTGGAGTAGAACCAAGTGACCATGGAAAGGTTTACAAAGTAGATGTTTACAGTGTCTGCAGCAATCTCCGGTTTTACCCAGTGAAGTGTGTTAAACCTGCATTCTGTCTACTGTCCACCAGGGGGCGACTCCTCTGGTCCCATAGACGTCTATGAGGAAATGACTCTACTTCTCTGTAGTGACCAGCAGGGGGCGACTCCTCTGCTCCCATAGACGTCTATGAGGAAATAACTCTACTTCTCTGTAGTGACCAGCAGGGGGCGACTCCTCTGCTCCCATAGACGTCTATGAGGAAATGACTCTACTTCTCTCCTGATTTATTCCCTCAGTAAACATTGTAAACATGAGTTTATGGTCTCAGTCTCTAGTTTCAACTATTCTGCAGTACAGCATGATGTTCATTTAGTGACCTATAGTCCATGTAGAGTCAAACAGACCATAAAGCAGGGGACGCTTTAGGGCGGGGCAACACGCTGATTGACAGGTCTCTTTCTGTTTGTTTTTTTCTGTTTAAGACTACTCACACTGCTGAAGTGTTGGTGTAAGTATATTTACGTTTGTTAATGAACATATATACTTGTCTTCAGGTGGGGATGAAGGTCCTCGGCGGCAGCGCAGCAGCGTATCTGGAGTGAAGAGACCACCGAAGCGAAACGCCTTCTACAGACGACTGCAGAACTTCCTCTACAACGTCCTGGAGAGACCTCGAGGATGGGCCTTCATCTACCACGCCTACGTGTAAACACCCGTCTACACGCCAGTCGCCATGTCCAAACATTATTGTTGTTGTAACTAAAAGCTTTAATCAACCCATATTTATTTTATTGGAAAATTCAATAGTTTTGAATGCTATTCAAAGGAACAACATGAGTGATGAAATAATTGATCAATCATATAAAAGCGTGTGTGTGTGTGTGTTCTCTGCTCAGGTTCGTGCTGGTCTTCTCCTGCTTGGTTATGTCTGTGTTCTCCACCATCAGAGAGTACGAGAAGTCTTCAGAGGACGCTCTCTACATTCTGGTAAATTCTCCATCACCCACAGTGTTAAAAACAAACGCGTCAGTCATCTCCTGATCTGAGATCCACTGACGAGCTCTGAAGCTCTGAGTTCACGTAGCTTGCTGATGTTTTTACACTTGTCAGTTTTAATTATGTTCACTTTCTGTGTACGTATTTGTTGCTTCCCTGAATAAGCTTAAATTCCCTCAAATGCATTTTGTTAAGAGGCAACTCAATGTGATGAAAATTATTTCTGTATTTAAAGGAAAATGAGTAATACTGGCAGCAGGAAGTAGCAAACAAGCAAGTCATTTCAAAGACAACTGCAACTTTCTGAGATTGTGTTGTTGTGCAACAGGAAGTGGTGACCATCGTGGTGTTTGGGGTGGAGTACATTGTGAGGATCTGGGCTGCAGGTTGCTGCTGTCGGTACAGAGGATGGAGAGGACGACTCAAATTTGCCAGAAAACCTTTCTGTGTCATCGGTGAGTCTGACTTCCATTTACCTCAGACTTTAACAAAACCTCATCTGCCGTCTGTCTGCAGACAGCTTAACAGAAGAAAAATGTTTTTATTAAAATCCCCTTTAAACCGGTTGAATGATACGCTGTAATCAGCTGTCTGTCTCCGTGTGTGTGTCTCCCTGTCTGTCTCTCATTCTCTCTGCAGACATCATGGTGTTGATAGCGTCCATCTCAGTATTGGCTGCAGGGACTCAGGGGAACGTCTTCGCCACGTCGGCCATCAGGTCGCTTCGTTTCCTTCAGATTCTTAGGATGATCCGGATGGACCGACGGGGGGGAACCTGGAAGCTGCTGGGATCAGTGGTCTACGCCCACAGCAAGGTAACCATGGAAACGGCTGTCCGTATAGATCACGTGAATTAACACGGTATCATTGTTGACAAATTCCATGTCTCGCCGACTCATGATGTCTGTCTCACTGTCTCCCTGCAGGAGTTAATCACTGCGTGGTACATCGGCTTCCTGTGTCTCATTCTGGCCAGTTTCCTTGTTTATTTGGCTGAAAAAGAGGACAACGAACAGTTTGAGACGTACGCGGACGCCCTCTGGTGGGGACTGGTGAGACAACACACACAATGCTCTTTAAGTTAGAAAACTGGATTGGAAAAAAACGAGTGTCCCCCTACAGTCGAGTACGGGGGTGCTGGATGAGGATGTCTCCGATTCTATAGCAAAGTACACTAGTCTGAACCCGGAGCCCCGTCTCCTCCTCAGCACGGGAACACTTTGATTGGTCCATCTCTGTCTCTCGTCAGATCACCTTGACGACCATCGGCTACGGAGACAAGTTCCCCATCACCTGGAACGGACGCCTGCTGGCTGCAGCCTTCACGCTGATCGGAGTCTCCTTCTTCGCTCTGCCGGCTGTGAGTCCCTCTCACGTGTCCCTGACTTCACCCGACACAGGTGACCCTCGTCCTAGCTCACCTGTCCGTCTGCCCGTCTGTCTCTCAGGGGATCCTTGGCTCCGGTTTTGCTCTGAAGGTTCAGGAGCAGCACCGTCAGAAGCATTTCGAGAAGAGACGTAACCCAGCAGCCGGACTCGTCCAGGTGAACGTCTGTGATGGGACAAACGTCCACGAATCAGTTTGGAGATCCTAGAAAAGAAAAATGCTTTATTGCGACAGATGTCTCCTCTCTGTCTCCCCAGGCGGCGTGGAGGGTTTACGCCACAAACCTGAGCCGAACTGATCTGAATTCAACATGGGATTATTACGAGAGGACCGTCTCCGTCCCCATGTACAGGTGAGACTTGTCCACCTACAGACCACCACAGCTTTCTGTAAACAGGCTTATAATTAAGATTCTGATAATGCCGCCAATACTAATTATGCGTGTGTTTTCAGGTTGATCCCTCCTCTCAATCAGTTGGATTTATTGAGGAACCTCAAGAATAAGTCAGGACTCTCGTTCAGGTCTGAAACGTTGACAGGAAGTACACAAACTTCTACCGCTACTACAACTACCGTTGAACTGTTTAACATTTCTTCTTAATTCAGTGGTTAACAACAATCTGTCTGTGTGCAGGAAAGATGCTCAGCCTGAACCTTCTCCCAGGTCAGTGGACAGTTCTGGCTCAGAACACTATAACACCAGATAATAAAACAGTTGATTTCAACTTCAGCCAGACCGACTCTGTTTGGATCAGGCCTGAATCGGCAGCGACCTGTCAATCACAGTTGCCCCTCCCTAAAGCATCCACTGCTCAATGGTCTACTTCACGCTGGATGGACCATATTTTACTAAATGAACATCATGCTGTATTGAAAAAGACTTGAAACTTGAGATCTAACTAATAAATAAATGATAAATGAAGTAAAGGAATTCAGTTGGTTAAGGTCACATTGTTCACATTGTTATATTCAAGACCTTTTCTCTCAAATTGATTTCTAAAACTGTCTGTCTGTCTCACTCATTGTCTCTGGTCCCACAGTCAGAAGGTCAGCCTGAAGGAGAGGGTCTTCTCGTCTCCGCGGGGTTCAGTGACCAAAGGGAAAGGTTCTCCTCAGCATAGTGGGTGTTGTTTTTTGGCCTTTTCAACTGAATGAACGGACAACAGTCACAGGAAGTCGTTACAGGAAACAATTAAAGAAACAAATTCCGGAGCTTCTCCTTCTTGACTTCCTTCTTACTTACTGTCTCCACCGGCTCCCCCGGTGGCCCCAGGTGTTACTCCTGGCGTTGGTCCTGTAGTTGCTGGAGTACTGGGGAGCGTCCAGGCCCTGCGACAGTCCCCCAGCGTGGAGCCCAATCCGGAGGAGAGTCCCAGCAAGGTTCCAAAGAGCTGGAGCTTCGGAGAACGCAGCAGAACCCGACAGGCCTTCAGGATCCGTGGGGCGGCTTCACGCCAAAACTCTGAAGGTAAGAGGGTCAGAAAAGAGGTGATGATGGTGATGAATGATGATAATAATAAAGATAATAGTGGTGGTGGAGGTGATGATGATGGTGATGGTGATGATGATGATGATGATGGTGGTGATGGTGATGATGATCATGGTGGTGATGGTGGTGATGATGATGATGATGATGATGATGATGATGATGGTGATGATGGTGATCATGATAATGATGTTGATGATGATGGTGGTGATGGTGATGATGATGGTGATGATGATGGTGGTGGTGGTGATGATGATGATGGTGGTGATGATGATCATGGTGGTGATGGTAATGATGGTGGTGATGATGATGATGGTGATCATGGTGATCATGATAATGATGTTGATGATGATGGTGATGATGATGATGGTGGTGATGGTGATGATGATGGTGATGATGATGGTGGTGGTGGTGATGATGATGGTGGTGATCATGGTGGTGATGATGGTGATGATGGTGGTGGTGATGATGATCATGGTGATCATGATAATGATGTTGATGGTGATGATGATGATGATGGTGGTGATGGTGATGATGATGGTGATGATGATGGTGGTGGTGGTGATGATGATGGTGGTGATGATGGTGGTGATGATGGTGATGATGGTGATGATGGTGGTGGTGATGATGGTGGTGGTGATGATGGTGATGATGGTGGTGGTGATCATGGTGATGGGGTGGCGGCGATGGTGGGTAGAGTAGATTCCTCTGAGGTTTGTCTCCTCTCTCCTCCTCTAGTGCTGATTGAGATGCAGGATGAAGAGTTCAGACAGAAGAGCTCCCCAGGTCAGCATGTTGCACACACACACACACACACACACACACACATATTCATAGTATAGAGCTCTATATATTTCATGTGCGACACAACGAAATATATTCTTTGTCCAACTGATCAAATTAAATACATGATCTATGTGCCACGTTCTCATTGAGATATTCATCTGACAACGGCAGCTGTTTGTAAACATCATGTCAGCATTGTAGTTTATCCGTAATAACCCGCCGTTATTTGCGGGTTTTCTTCAAAAAACACAACAATGTTTCCTCGCTCACAGCTCCTCCACCCCGAGAGGCTTTTTAGGAACTAGGATGTCGGAGGACAGAGGAGACGAGGAGATGAGGAAGCACAAAATCTAGACGAGAAAGAGCGATTATTATTATTGTTGTTGTTGTTGTTGCTTTAGACGCCAGCCTGCCAGGAGAAGACATGACTGACGACAACAAGAGCTGCCACTGTGAGTTCATCCCTCAGGATCTGACCCCGGGGTTAAAGGTCACCATCAGAGCCATCTGGTATGAACCGCTTACTGTTTATTTTCACTAAGAAAATCATTTATTTATCAGTTTACCTGCTCATCCTTCATCACTTTGCTCATTGTTTATTTGCCGGTTAGTATGCACTTGACCCATTCTGCTTTTTATTCACAATATTATTTTGTTTTTGTTTTTTATTTGTGCTCACCCCAGGGTCAAAGGTCACCATCAGATGTTGGGTAAGAGCAGGTAGTCTGGGCTCCAGTTAGCTTCATTGTTTTCTGTTCCAATGTTTTCTGTTGTCTGACACCAAAGGTCATTCTTTTAAGAAAATGTGCTTTCTTATTATCCTTCTTCTGGTTTCGTCTTCGTTGATTGTTACTCCTCCTGCTTCCTTTAATTCCTCTTTCCTCTCCGTCCTCCATCTTACTTCTTCTTGCTTCATGTTCTTCCTTCATCTTTATTCATCTTCTTCATTTTTTATTATGATTATCATCACCATCATTATTTATATACGATGATCCTGATGATTACATCACCATTATTGATGTTGTTGGTGTCCGCCCTACGGAGAAGTGTTTTTTAGTCCTACTATAGCTCCTCTCCTGTCTGTCAAATAAAGATGAAGTTCTGTCAAATGATTCATAGCATCATGTATCAGAACCAGATTCTGTTTGGATGTGACGACCAGCAACCCTCAGCACATGAACGACACCTCCTAAATGTAGAGTTCATACGCTTCGTCTCTGGGTTTCCTGGTTTGGGACTCAGCATTGAATGCTAACCTTGCTCAAGGGAATTATTCGTATTGGGCCGTAGTCATTTTGTCACTGACTTCTCTAAAAACAACCCTGTCTTCTGACCCTGCTGGTGTGACCCAGAGGCCCCTCCCTCTGGTCCAGACCCATAGTCGTAAGACCAACTAGGTCTGTAAGATGACTGTGAGTGCCTGAGACCACCTGAGCTCCTTCAGACGGTGACCTCCTGTTCTCTCTTCCTCAGCATAATGCGCTTCATGGTGTCCAAGAGGAAGTTTAAAGAGAGCCTTCGTCCCTACGATGTAATGGACGTGATCGAACAGTACTCAGCTGGACACTTGGACATGCTCGCCCGCATCAAGAACCTCCAGTCAAGGTCCAACTGATGACCCTCTTGAGTGTACAATTAAAGATGTTCCAGATGTTTCAGGATTAAACATCGAAAACCACATTTACCCGCGCTATCTCCTGATATGCAGGGTGGACCAGATAGTTGGCAGAGGGACACCGACCGCAGACAAGGACCGTCTCAAAACGGCCAACGAGGACCTTCCAGAGGATCCCAGCATGATGGGCCGGCTGGGGAAGGTGGAGAAGCAGGTAACCAATGGCAACAGGTCTATTGAGCGGCAAACCCAGTGATTTCTGTTGATGCAGCTGCCAAGCTTGAATCTGTCCGGTACCCCCGCTGGTCTCGTCCATCAGGTGCACTCCATGGAGAGAAAGCTGGACTTCCTGGTCAACATCTACATCCAGCGGATGGGAATCCCCCAGGCCGAGACCGACGCCTACTTCGGATCCAAGGAGCCGGACCCGGCCCCCCCCTACGACAGTCCAGTGGATCACCTGGAGAAGAGCCAGTCCATCTCCAAGATCTCACAGTCAGTGTCTGCCATAGCTAGAGAATCACAGAACCAGTACACACCTGTCGTTCATAACATATTGTATACATGTTAACCTGTGGGCGTGGTCGCTTTTGTTTGTATGTTAAGGGGGTTGCCAGGCGACCACACCGAGAAGAATCGTCTGGTGACAAAGATGGTCCACTCCAGCAGCTCCACCGGACACGGGAACAACGGCGGCCCCACCTGCCCACCTTCCACCTCCTGGCAGCCAATCAGCTCCCAGCTCCATCAGCAGCTACCACCTCCTGCCCACCGTAGCCACGGCAACACTCCGAGTCCAGTGGGGGACGGGTCGTTGGTTCGGTTGCCACCTCCTCCGGCCGGAGAGAGACACAGTGGGAACCGGTCGAAGCGGCACAGCGCCGGAGACCGAGTGGCGTCAGAGAGACTGGAGAAGGACGGCAGGACGGGAGGAGAAGGAGGTGGTGGTGGAGGCGAGGAGGTGAAGCCGGACAGTGACGCCTCTGTTTCCATACAGTCCATGGACCACGAGGACCTGGAGCACTCCTTCGGTGGCTTCTCCACCTCCAAGTCCAAAGACAACCTGAACTTCCTCAACAATGGCTTCTACTCCTCCGCCAACCACAAAGGAGGTGGAGGCGCCAGCAGTGCCACTCTCCGGCCATACATTGCAGAGGGAGAGTCGGACTCTGACTCGGAGCTCTGCGCTCCGTCGCCACATTCGGACCAGGACTGGACCGGGACCAAGTAGAACACCAAGTAAGCGAGAGCTTCACCAGCAGAACAATTGAAGTGGTTGAAACTGTGAATGAAAATTAATACTTTAAACACCAGCTGGAGTCTTAAGAGTGAAGCATCATGGGAAATGTTAACGGTACAAATCACCGGATTTCACGCTGGTTTTAATCATGTTTTTACATGAAATGTTTGTTCTCACTGTCACTGGTGACGGGTCACTGTGACACGCTGGCCCCTGATTGGTTCTCTGCTTATTTTATTGTTTTGAAAAAGAAACTGAGGCAAAGGATGATGGGAACATTGAACACATCACCATGCCGAAGACCATCTACAATCTAATGCATTGATTCAAATGATCAAATACCTTGAAATCCACTATGGTCCAAAGCTGAGGTGGAGTTGCTACAGCTGTAGTTACAAGCCTCCACCCAACACCAAAACAGAACAACATATGGTCAAATTAAACTACAAATGTTGTATAGAAACATTGTCCCAACATATAAAAATGTATCCTTGACAAAAGAAAAAAATAGTAGTATAATATACATACAAGAAATATAATATAAATAAACGTACGATTACAGAGAACGCTTACTGAGCAAATCAAAGAACCAAAACATAGCTTAGCTTTAGCCTATTTTTTATTTTCATAGGAATTTTGTGCAATATAGAAATGTATTTTTTGTTTGTTTTTACTGATTTGAACTCACCCATTCGTCACAAAGCTCTGTTGGAATAAGGAGCAGTTAGCCCAACATGCTAACGTCAGAAGCATACATTAGCAGGCTATTCTAGTTTTACCTAAACATCATTAGCAAATCAGAAGTTGATAATCAGTCCCACATGCTATTTTTGTATGATGCATATGGATTCATAAATACCAACAGGTAATCAACACAGCGACAGGAATGTAAATGATTAAATGCCGAAGAGACAAACTCATCCGTCTCAGGAAAACCAAAACAGGACAAACCTACCAAAATAAGAGTCTCTTTTACGGCCTTCGCTCCCTTTGCTTCCCTCCGGACAAAGAGTTCAACATTTCTGACCAGCAGTAGTTTGGCCTTACGGGGGCGTTAAGCCACGCCCACCAGGAGCCACAGGTACCAGGCGTAAACGTGTCACCATCTGGAAGATGACGGACAGATGTTGAGGCTCGAGTTCATCCGCCGAATATAAGATAAACATTGTGTTTATTAACTGGCTTCATTGTAAGTCGCTTTGGATAAAAGCGTCAGCTAAATGACATGTAATGTGACGTAATGTAACTGCATCGACATTTCTCAGCTACGAAGGTTGAACGTGGGCACATCTCATTTGTCCTTTCTGTGGAGTTTTGTTTTTCCAGCAAAGAAAACGCAAACACTTTTTTACAGAAGTAAAATTCACTTGTGTGTCCGAGCGTTCAAACAACTTTATAGGCTACATTGTTTGGTTGAATCACCTGGAAAGGGTTTTAAACAACTGATTTTGTTTCCACGGTAACCGTCGGTCAGTTCAGACATTTTATTTTGGGGGAAAAAGCAGGACGTGTACATTGTTTCACACAAACTATCTTTGTACAGAACTTTGCCTGTTTGTATTTCAATATTAATTAAAAACATTTAACCACAAAACATCTGATGAACCGTCTTTGTTCTTTTGTCTCCAGCCAACGTGGAGTGTAAAGGCCCCCAAGATGTTCATTTAGTAACATGATGATCCATTCAACAGACCACAAAGCAGGGGATGCTTTAGGGCGGGGCTTACTGGGATTGACAGGTCGCTGCTACTACTACACATACTGAACTGCAACTTTTTTACAACTTCTTATAAGTTTGTTTGATGAGAACAGTTGAGTATTTGATTTGTTTTGCTTTTTTCAACATACAATTAAGTTTTGCATGTTATACTACGACTATTGATATTTTATATAATATACTAGGCTGACACTTATTACGGTTATGTATCGTTTTTCTACATATCGACATGAACAAGTCCATTACAATGTATGAAATGGCTTTTATTTTGTTAAACCAATTCCTCAACATGCTTTTTAGGATATACAACATTTCTATGACAAATTGTACCGTTGACTTCATGATCGATAATCCTGCGTATTTCAGGGCTCACGTTCATGACATTTTTAACCTTGTTATGACGTCGCTCTTTAACACCTTGAGAGGAAACTAGACGTGTTTAATACAGATCAAAACTTTATTTAAAACGTCATGAACAGAACAGCTGGAAGAGATTTACAGAGAACAGCTTCTCAGGGCGGCCATCTTGGAATTCACTTCTTCTTGTACCTGACGGACGGAACGGAGACTTTCAGTCAATGAGGGACCACAGATGTCCAATCAGAGCCAATATGGCGCCTTTCATTCCAACTGGAACCGCTCTCATTCCTCACTAAGGCCCAAAGACTTTGTCTTGGTTTTTACGTCTTGGTCTTTAAAAATGACTTTAGGATCAAAAATTCATCACAATGAAAGAGTCATTTGGCCGCAAGTCTTCAACATTTAAACAGACGTCTGTCCAAAATGCCTTCTGGCGATGCGTATCCAGGTGTCATTACACATCCAGGAGAGAGAGACGGACAGAGACACTCACCTGGAGCCGCCCGGACGCTTCCCGTCCCCAAAGGACCGTCTGTAAGCGGAAAGAGACAGGTGAGACAGGTGTACTAATAGAGAGACAGAGAGAAAGACAGACGGGACACAAAACTCACTTTGAGCCGCCCGGACGCTTCCCGTCCCCAAAGGACCGTCTGTAAGCGGAAAGAGACAGGTGAGACAGGTGTACTAAAAGAGAGACAGAGAGAAAGACAGACGGGACACAAAACTCACTTTGAGCCGCCAGAACGCTTCCCGTCCCCAGAGGACCGTCTGTAATCTGGTCTGTAAGAAGGAAGGCAGGTGAGACAGACACACAGCGAGAGAGACAGCCGGACAGACAGAGAGAGACTTTTAAACTCACGTGGAGCCGCCAGGACGTTTCTTGTCTTCGAAGGACGGCCTGTGAACAGAAAGACGGGTGAGACAAGTGGACAAGAGAGAAAGAGACTCGCAGGGAGACTTTTGAACTCACTTGGAGCCGCCAGGACGCTTCTTGTCTTCGAAGGACGGTCTGTGAACAGAAAGACGGGTGAGACAAGTGGACAAGAGAGACAGAGAGAAAGAGACTCGCAGGGAGACGGTTAAACTCACTTGGAGCCGCCAGGACGCTTCTTGTTTAAACCGAGGCGCTTCCTGTCTTCAAAGGACGGTCTGCGTGGTGAGACAGGTGTACAGTTAAAGACAGACAGCTAAACAAACGATGCTGGACCAGGTATCATCGTATGACAGACAGGTGTAGGGACACAGAGACAGACAGGTGGACTCACCCCGATCTGTACTGTTTCAGGGCCTTGTTGCTGGTGTTTGTCAGCTCTTTGTCAAACACAGACTTCTTTCCTCCTTTTCCTGCTTTAGGATTGACTGCAGAGACACTTCAGTTCAGTACATCGGACAGTACTGCTGTAGTACGTGCACGCGTCCTATAGTCCTCACGTAGTGCACGCGTCCTATAGTCCTCACATGCACGCGTCCTATAGTCCTCACGTAGTGCACGCGTCCTATAGTCCTCACGTAGTGCACGCGTCCTATAGTCCTCACATGCACGCGTCCTATAGTCCTCACGTAGTGCACGCGTCCTATAGTCCTCACGTAGTGCACGCGTCCTATAGTCCTCACGTAGTGCACGCGTCCTATAGTCCTCACGTAGTGCACGCGTCCTATAGTCCTCACGTAGTGCACGCGTCCTATAGTCCTCACATGCACGCGTCCTATAGTCCTCACATGCACGCGTCCTATAGTCCTCACATGCACGCGTCCTATAGTCCTCACATGCACGCGTCCTATAGTCCTCACATGCACGCGTCCTATAGTCCTCACATGCACGCGTCCTATAGTCCTCACATGCACGCGTCCTATAGTCCTCACATGCACGCGTCCTATAGTCCTCACATGCACGTGTCCTATAGTCCTCACGTAGTGCACGCGTCCTATAGTCCTCACATGCACGCGTCCTATAGACCTCACATGCACGTGTCCTATAGACCTCACATGCACGCGTCCTATAGTCCTCACATGCACGCGTCCTATAGTCCTCACGTAGTGCACGCGTCCTATAGTCCTCACGTAGTGCACGTGTCCTATAGTCCTCACATGCACGTGTCCTATAGTCCTCACGTAGTACGTGCATGTGTCTTATAGTCCTCACATGCACGTGTCCTATAGTCCTCACGTAGTACGTGCATGTGTCTTATAGTCCTCACGTAGTACGTGCATGTGTCTTATAGTCCTCACGTAGTACGTGCATGTGTCTTATAGTCCTCACGTAGTACGTGCATGTGTCTTATAGTCCTCAGGTAGTACGTGCATGTGTCTTATAGTCCTCACGTAGTACGTGCATGTGTCCTATAGTCCTCAGGTAGTACGTGCATGTGTCTTATAGTCCTCACGTAGTACGTGCATGTGTCCTATAGTCCTCACGTAGTACGTGCACGTGTCCTATAGTCCTCACATGCACGTGTCCTATAGTCCTCACGTAGTACGTGCATGTGTCCTATAGTCCTCACGTAGTACGTGCATGTATCTTATAGTCCTCACGTAGTACGTGCATGTGTCTTATAGTCCTCAGGTAGTACGTGCATGTGTCTTATAGTCCTCACGTAGTACGTGCATGTGTCTTATAGTCCTCAGGTAGTACGTGCATGTGTCTTATAGTCCTCACGTAGTACGTGCATGTGTCTTATAGTCCTCAGGTAGTACATGCACGTGTCCTATAGTCCTCACGTAGTACGTGCACGTGTCCTATAGTCCTCAGGTAGTACATGCACGTGTCCTATAGTCCTCACGTAGTACGTGCACGTGTCCTATAGTCCTCACGTAGTACGTGCATGTGTCTTATAGTCCTCACGTAGTACACGTGCGTCTCATATCTGACCTTTAGCAGCCATCTCCTCCTCTGCCATGGCCCTCGCTCTCTTCGGGCGCCGCTCTCTCTTCGCCGCTCTCTCAGCAAACATCTGGGCCTTCAAGATCTCGAACTGAGCTCGTTCCTCCGCCTGAGGGAACGAACATCAGTTCAAACTCTCACTGCAGTAACTTCCAGCAGTTAGTTGGTCCCCAGTGAACAATTTCTTCACCTAAATCGACTGTCAACGTTAAATGAATGGGACATATTATTATATTACCTTTCACGTGGTGCGTTCAGGTGAAATGGGAAAGAATGACGCTGGTCTCTGTGTATTTATTGTTGTTTACGTGTTTGGCTGTAGTGACTGCAGTATTCGTGGTTGTTACCGTCGGGTCTTTCTTCTTGCCCTCCTTCAGGAATTGTTGTCTCTTCTTCTTCCCCCTCAGAGCGAGATCGAAGTCCTGCAGGGCCTTCGACACTGAGGTGGAGACGGACCCGTTAAGACGGTACTGCCGAGTACTACGGACGGTGGAGTACTAGACCGAGGCCAGTAGTGTGTATTAGTACTCACCACGGCTCTGCTTCCTCTCCTGTTGAGTTTGAAACCAAACGCGCTGCAGTTGGTCGGCGTCGGCGGATCCCGCGAGGCGCTTCTGAGCTACACTCAACTACACAACAACAACAACAACAGTTTATAATCAATCACCAACGTTTGCTGTTACACACTATTATAGCAGCTTTAACTGTGGGTAACCATGGCGACAAGTATCGTTACGCCGTGACTGATCACCTTTGCCTCGGACGCAGCCATCTCCCTCTCCTCCCGCTCCAGCCGGATCACGGCCTCCACGTCCTTCTCCAGCTTAGTGATCAGGTCTCTGAACTTCAAGATGACATCTGGGCGAGAGACGCAGAGGGAGAACAGGTCACCTTCCTCTCATTAAATCAACTTTCTCTCGCAGGCTCCCTGAACTACAAGCCCCCCCCCCCTCTCTCTCCCCACCCCGTAGATACCTGGCGGCAGGACTCGAGCCTTCACGCTGTTCTTGGCCGACTTCACCACCTCCTTCAGGGTCCTCCTCTCCGACTCCCCGACCAGAGACACCGAGCGGCCCGAGCGGCCGGCTCTGGCCGTCCGGCCGACGCGGTGAACGTAGTGCTTCGTGGTGGACGGCATGGTGAAGTTTATCACCTGGGGGGGGGGGGGGCGAGTATTCTACTTTGTTACAGAGCAGAACCATAGGACAGAACGCTACGTTTCATTAGCAGGTCGGAGCTCACTGTTTTGACTCCGTCAATATCCAGACCTCTGGCTGCAACATCTGTGGCCACTAAGATGTCGATCTGATCATCTTTAAAGCGCCTGTAAACAACAACAACAACAGCCGGTTTCAATAACACTCACTTTCTGTGTGTGTACCTGAGGTTCCCCAGCCTCTGGTTCTGTGTCTGTGTACCTGAGGTTCTCCAGCCTCTGGTTCTGTGCGTGTGTGTACCTGTGGTTCTCCAGCCTCTGGTTCTGTGTGTGTGTACCTGAGGTTCCCCAGCCTCTGGTTCTGTGTCTGTGTACCTGAGGTTCTCCAGCCTCTGGTTCTGTGCGTGTGTGTACCTGTGGTTCTCCAGCCTCTGGTTCTGTGTGTGTGTACCTGAGGTTCCCCAGCCTCTGGTTCTGTGTGTGTGTGTACCTGAGGTTCCCCAGCCTCTGGTTCTGTGTGTACCTGAGGTTCTCCAGCCTCTGGTTCTGTGTGTGTGTACCCGAGGTTCCCCAGCCTCTGGTTCTGTGTCTGTGTACCTGAGGTTCTCCAGCCTCTGGTTCTGGCTCAGTTCTCCGTGCAGTTCTCCGACCTTCAGGCCCATCAGTCCCAGCAGGATGTGCAGCCTGTGAGCTTGTTTCCTCGTCTGAGTGAAACACATCACGTGATCCTGGAACGTCCGAGTCAGCAGAGCTGAGACAACCAACGAGTTAGTACACGGTATGCGTAGTACTACACGGTACTTGTGGGTTACGTGTACCCACCAGCCACCACGGCCTCCCGGTCTCCTTCCCGGTTTTGTCGGATTCGGACAAACTCTTGTCGCAGAAACGGAGCAACGTCGGTGTTGCTGTTCACGAAGATCCTGATTGGCTGCTTCAAAGAGACGGCCGCCAGGTCCTTCACCTGGAGACAGGGGTCACATGACACGTTGAGACACCAGGAGACAGAGGTCACATGACACACTTAGACACGAGTCACATGACACACACCTCCTCCGTCATGGTGGCGGAGAACAACATGGTCTGTCTGTTGTAGGAGCACAGTCTGATGACCTCCTTCATCTGTTCCTCAAAGTACTCGTCCAGCATCCTGAGAGGAGCAGAGACACAAAGCAGGACGCAGCAGGTGAGTCTCCGACCCGTTGTCACGGGGCGGGATTCTGTGAGGCCTCGCCGCTCACCTGTCCGCCTCGTCCAGGATCAGGATCTCGATGTGGGTCAGCTCGAAGGTCGGCGTGTTGTGCAGGTGATCGATCAGACGGCCGGGCGTCGCTATCAGCACGTCAGGACCGGCCCTCAGCGCAGCCTCCTGAGACTTCAGGTCCAGCCCACCTGCACACACAACGGGACGGGTTACCTGGGGACCGGCGTCCCACTGAGCCCGGCACGTCGTGGGACTTTTGTATAAAACACAGACCAAACCAATAAAGGTCTTTACCGACAGCCAGGCAGGTGGTGATGGAGGTGAACTGGGCGAGCTGACGGGCCACCGAGTGCACCTGGATGCCCAGCTCTCTGGTGGGAACCAGACACAGGACCCGGGTCACCTGGGACGTCCTGGGCTTATAAACCAAGCGCTCCAACACCGGCAGCATGAAGGCCGCCGTCTTCCCTGAAGAGACGCGAGAGGAATGTTTACTGTGGATCTACACGGCTCTGCTGGCGTTTATTAGTCCCGCCGTGATGCGCTGGTCCCAGTGTGCCAGTCCCACCTGTCCCAGTAGCAGCGCAGGCACACAGGTCTTTGCCCAGCAGGCCGACAGGAATGCACGCCTTCTGGATGGGAGTCGGCTGCTTGAAGCCCAGAGCTGTGATGGCCTGAAAGGACACAACAGGGGGTTAAACACAAGAACTAATATGGATTAGTTGCCAACAGCAGCTTGAGGTTCAGAGGGAGATACTGTAAAGTTTCTTAACACTCTCTGCTCACACAGACACACCCCTCAGGTCAGAGGTCGCGGTTACCTTCAGGATGGGTCGGGACAGGTTCATGTTGTCAAAGGTCAGGTCCTCGTTGAAATCCGACGCGTCTTCGTAGAACGACTCTGGCTGAGGACACAGCACAGCCGTTACCGTGGTAACAACATAAAATAGATTCCGTGTGAACCCGATGACATCATCAGCTGCTCCTCCTCACCTCGTTTTCCAGCTTCCTCCTCTTCCCCCGTCGTTCTTTGTCTCTCAGGGTGTCTGAGAGAAAACAGTAAGTCAGTTAAAACTAGTAATAAACATTTATTAAAGAACTAAAAAATAAATAATGGCAGTAAAGCTCGGGGGAGCGTTGCATGATGAAAGTTTAATTGTATTGGATTTAGTGGTCATCTGCTTATTAGATGTAAAGTTGGAAAATGTGGTAAAAAGACATTTAAAATAAATGAAAAAGTTTCCACCTCCGAGTCACAAATCCAAATAAAGGCCTCTGCTGGACTCACCCGATTTGGTCAGAATCTCCTCGTCACTTGAATCAAACTCATCTTCGTCTTCACCATCTTCCCCCTCGTCGTCCTCTTCATCATCACCTCCATCGGCGTCCCCCTCAGGAGGCTTTACGTCCTCTCCAGCCTCCTCCTCCTGGTTCTTCCCTTCATCGGCGTCAACCAATTTCTCCTGAAGATCAAAACAAACGTTACCTTCAGGGTCAGGGGTGGAGCCTCGAGGGGCGGAGCCTCGAGGGCCGGGGGTAGAACCCAATGACTCACCTGGGCCTTCCTCTTCTTACGGATTTTCTCGATCTTCTGGTCGAGTGTGGTCGCGGTTCTCTGCAAACAAAGAACATGATTAAAACACAGAATGAGAACGGGGGAGGACCAAAAGACCAACGAAGAAGAACATCCGAGGATCAAAACCCTGCAGACGAGAATTGGATTAAAGACAAATGTGTCTGATGAAAAAATATCAAACACCCACTGATGGAAGAACATGATACTAAAGTCCGCAACAGCAGTGTATGATTCTTTAAAGAAATGGGATGTGATCGATGATGGTTTGGTTTTTAACGTCTGCGCGTGTTCTGCCGGGTTCCACCTTGTTCTTGAGCTGCTTCATGACGTCCTGCATGGCCCAGTCCTCCCCGCGGCTCGGCCCGTCACTCTCTCCAAACTCAAAGTCTGCATTGAAGTCCTTCACGCCGCGGCTCCCCAACTTCTTCTTCCTGTTCAGGACGATCGGCTGGTCCTGAAAAACACACAAAAACAAAACGCATTAATACACGCAAAGGGAACAACTCGCAAACCTGCACATGCAATTTGAATACATGTTCAAAATAAAATGAAACGGTTTGTCAAATATAACAATGTACACCAGGTGACACTTTCATCACTGTAACATGAAACAAATGTATTTTATAATAATGTTGATTAAATAAACATCAATGTTCGGATCCCCTCATGTATTTTATACTTTTAAAAATGACCGATTTGAAACTATAACGAGCTCAACGACACGTTTATTATCATTTAATTTAACTCAAATCTTTCAAATGAAAAGGTAAAACGTCTCAACCGTAGATGTGAGTATTTTTACAAAACCGGATTGACGGTTACTTCAGTCACTTTATTAAGACCTTTTATTTCTGTAAAGAAAGCTGTTGTCACGTGTTCGTTTAGAGAAGATTGTTATTGAATCCAAAACCTCCGGGACGTGACAGCGGCTCATGTACTGTTCTCCAGCCGGGCTCCGGTTCGCCTCGGCCCGCCCGGTGGGGGTCGTGTCTCGGCCCTACTCACCTCCTGGTCGGACTCGGTATCGGGTTCCTCCGGACTCTCGTCCTCGTCCCGCAGGGTCCCGATCAGGCCCAGCTGCTCCAACATGGCGGACTTCTCTTCGGTACCGGCTCGCTTTGCTTCGTGGTGCGATTGTAAAAGCGACTGTGTGAAGTTCCTCCGCCGTTTTCTCTCCGCACACACACGCAAACACACACACACGCAGACACACGTGTGTTGACGGAAACAGGACGTGAGAGTGGTGTGTTTCCGGTTCACGTTCTTCTTCTACGTTTCATTGGCAGCGTTGATGAACAGCGTTGAGACGCAGTACCGCCACCCACTGACGTGGAAGTGGAACTACACCATAATATGACGGAAATACAAAAACTAACAATGCTACACGATAATATATAATAAATACAAATAAATAATCCAGACCTGATGATGTTGAATGATGGATTGGGGGTGCTGCAGTATATCAACTATAACTGTGATATTTAAAAATGAAATATGGATTTCCCATTAAGATAAAATGATCTCTCCCAAAATGTAACTCTGTACCTCCACCACCTCCTCTCCTCATCTACGGGAAACTACAACAGCTCCACCCACGATATATTGATTTCAGCAGGGGTCCATCAGTCATCCACCTTCCTCCCTTCTTGAGCTCACACTGCTCACATATCCTGCACACACTACTGAATTACCTTATATTTCACTTTTCATGCTGATACTCCGGTTTGTTTTTGTACTCACAACACAGTTGTGTGTTGTAGTTGTACTACGTATTGTACTACGTGTTCAGTCTTCTGTACCTTGCACCTTCAGCGTGTAGTCGGATGTTTGCTCCGCTCCCACTGAAAGTTGCATCAATCAGAGGATTATTTTTCCTCTTTCTTTAACCGGCGTCGCACAGTTCAATGAAAATGTCGTCGATTAGAGGAACGTTGTTGAGTTTATTACACGGAACCTTTTGTGTTGAAGAGTTCTTCAACTCATGTTTGTAATGTGAATTAATCGCGAAATTATAATTCGTCAGTTCTTCAACCTCCAAGAGTGTTTCTGCAACTCTGATAAGTGAGTGTGTGTGTGGGCGTTTTGTTGCTTATGTTGTGGAGACATAACACACTCACATTGTGAGGAGTGTTTGACAGCAAAGCTGGATCCCACACACACACACACACACACACACACGCACACACACACACACACACACACACACACACACACACACACACGCACACACACACACACACAGAGGACTCTGACACTGACCTTAAACACCAGATTTCGTGGAAAGTGGATTCTCTCAGTGACACAATGAGGTCAATTATTATTATATAATACTATATTTTCATTAACACGATGACCCCTCGGAATATTTTAAGTTAAATTTGTCAATGTCACCATAATGGCTGGAATTTCCCCTTTTACACACTTACGTTCTCTGAATCTTAACTTCACTGTGAAATACACTCTGTCTCCCACAGAAAGGGAGGAGGAGGAGGGGGAGGGGGAGGAGGAAGAGGAGGAGTTCGTCCCCTGGGATAAAGCTTTGCACAGGGAGAGGACAGTCAGTGTGACCAGGGACAGAAGAAGGAGAACACATTAGCTCACCGACAGGAGCTCCGCCCCCAGTCTGCTGATCTGTGAGTTTCATCACTCAAACACTCACAGCTGCTCCTCAAACCAGACCGAGAGACAGACACACAGAGACACGGAGACAGGCAGACAGAGAGACAGAGACAGGCAGAGAGAGAGACAGGCAGACACACAGAGACAGGCAGAGAGAATTGGCCTCTCATCATGGACAGGTGAGTACTGAAGCTGAACTGTAGAGTTGAGTCTGTTTCCTGTGAGACGTTTTCAGATGAACCTGTGCGGCCATAAAGCGTCTCCTGCTTTATGGTCTGTTTGACTTTAAATGGAGCATAAATCACTAAATGAACATCACGCTGTGTTGGAGAAGACTTGAAACTAGAGACTGAGATCATAAACTGTTGTTTACAATGTTTACTGAGGGAATAAATCAAGTGAGAGTCATTTTCTCATAGACGTCTATGGGCGCAGAGGAGTCGCCCCCTGCTGGTCACCACACAGAATGCAGGATTGAACACATGAAGCATCACCGTCACTCTGCAGAACTGGAAGCTATGTTTTTTTGTCTTTTTAGTCAGTACTAACCAGTACTACTGGTTAGGAGTACTTAGTCTTGTACAACAGTAGCTGTCTGTACTTTATTGTTTGTAAAATAATACATTAATGTTACATGGCAACAAATAACTCAAAACACTACTGTTGTATAGACGTACTTCAGGGTTAATTAGCAGTACTCTCCTGTTTTATAGTACTTTAGTTTGAGTAAAATAGTATTTAGGGGTTGTATTGCAGTACTTTAGTGCTGTAAATGGTGGAGCTGATTTATAGTACTTCGTAGTTACTAAGTTTGACTGTTGTTCATTTTGCTTTGCTTTAGCATCTGCTTTATTGAATCCCATTGCAGTTTAAAATATGGGGTCAGAGGTCAGGGAGCCTTTGAACTGAGCCTCATTTAATTAAAGGTTAGCTGTTAGCAGATGTCCAGATGTGGATGACGCAGTAGCTGGATGGTGATTGGCTGTCAGCCCTGAGCTGTAATTAAACACACAGATTACAGAGCGAGTGTGTTTGTGTGGTTCTGTGTGAGAACTTTCTGTTTTTTCAAAGGCTATTTGAAGCTTAAGTCCAGATAATTAAAGTGGGTGTGTATGTTTATCTTTCAAAGACATGTCGTCTCTACATTTCCATCTTCACCTTTATGTTATTCACACGCACGGTTTTCCTCCCGAACTTTGTTCGCAAACTCTCACTGAAGGATTTTAATTGACAAAGAATCCCTTTAATCCACGTTGCATACATTTCATCACGTAGCTTCATGACATCCATCACATTAATGACGTCAACATCTGAGTGTCGCTGTAACATAAAACCAACCAATCCTGTAGCATCAACTCTGTGTTTCTGCTGTTAGAATAAAGGTCATTGTGATGAAATATTTCCCTTGGTGCTAAGTTTTTTTTTTACTTAAACTGTACCCTTCAGATTTAATTTCTCTTTAAAAGCTCTGGTAGTGGCAGTGAGCTGTCAATCACAGTAAGCCCCGCCCCAGAGGGCAGAAGAGGGGGATGTTATGAAACGGAGGTAAATCCAGTTCAAGTGGACAACACAGTCTTAGAATATGTTCAGCTGTGAGTTATGTAGCTACAAGAAGGCCCTAAGATCGACCTGCTCATTGTGACCTCTGACCTCTTCTCACCAGCTTCCCCTTTACAACCGAAGCTAGACGCTGTAGGAGCTAGACGCTGTAGAAGCTAGATGCTGTAGGAGCTAGACGCTGTAGAAGCTAGATGCTGTAGGAGCTAGACGCTATAGAAGCTAGACGCTGTAGAAGCTAGATGCTGTAGGAGCTAGACGCTGTAGAAGCTAGACGCTATAGAAGCTAGACGCTGTAGAAGCTAGATGCTGTAGGAGCTAGACGCTATAGAAGCTAGACGCTGTAGAAGCTAGATGCTGTAGGAGCTAGACGCTATAGAAGCTAGACGCTGTAGAAGCTAGGAGCAACTGGACAACCACAACCGCTGAATCCAGCAGCTGATCTTCTTCTTCTTCAGGTTGAGATGTTCCGACACAGGATGACCGTCCTTCTATTGTCCCTCCTCTTCCTCCTGGTGTCCTCCATCATGGCCTCCAATCAACCCGCCGGCTGCAAAATCAGAATTACTGACAAAGGCCTAGACATGTGTGAGTTGATGGATATTTCGTTACTCCCCAAGAAAATGTAGACTGTAAAACCGCCTTTAATATTTGGACCGTATCTTCACTCTATTTAGTTCTTCGAGCAAAGTCCTGCTGGGGGCAACAACTGTAGCAGCTCACCCGTACTTACTGTAGTACTTTGAGTACTACGTCTTGTGGATGAAGTACTTCTGTGTTTTGTGTCTCCAGTGAAGTTCGAGACTCAGAAGTTCGTAGAAGAAGAGCTCAGCAACATCACGATGCCGGAGATGAAGGGCAAAGAGGGACGCTTCCAGTACACCATCACCAAGTACAGGCGCCACGTTGAGTTTACGGTCACGCTGCGGTCTGTGAATATGTGTGTTGACGCCTTCCGTTTGTCCTGTGTGTCGTCAGCGTGAAGATAACCGAGTTGAATCTGACTCACGCCGAGCTGCAGTTCATCCCTGACGTCGGTCTGCTGTTCGACGTCCAGAACTCGTCCATCTCGCTGAGTTTCCACCGACAGATCCTCTACTGGTTCTTGTTAGTTCTGCTGCAGAAGACACCGACACTCACATGACTGGGACGGTTCCCCAACGGGACGATATGAGTTCTACTTTATTATTAGTATGCTTCCACAGAGCGTAAATATAAAGAATAATTCCCACATTACTGTTATTAGAACTCTAATAGATCTTCTACAAAAACTTTAATACAACCTTTTATGGTTCTGGGTTCTATGGAAACACTTTTATTGGACCTCAATAGTACTTTTCCTACCAACGTTGGACAATGATGTCATAGGTCACGTAAAAAGAGGCCGTTTTACCCTCAAAGCATCTCTGAACTCAACAGAGGGATTGAGTGGATCCTCCTCATGGTTCTATCGGTGGGATCTTTCCGAAGCCGAATCCTGGAGCTTTTGTGTTTTAGAAGGTCGTCGCCGTGGCGACAGGCCGTGACTCCCCTTTGCATTGTCCAATCCGCACCCACATGTCACATTCTCAATAAGAGGAAACGGCGGCCGACTTTTCATTTGCATCAGCGGCACGACGTGTCGTGTCCTCTAGCGCCACATGGTGGACACAGGAAGTGGTCGTCCTTCATGCTGTCTCTCTGTTGCTCAGTTACGACACAGGAAACATCAACGCGTCGGCCGAGGGAGTGAACATCAACACGGCGCTGAGTCTGATCCGGGACGACGAGGGACGACTGAAGATCAGTAACATCACCTGCGATGCCAAAATCGCCAAGATGAGGGCAAAGTTCAGCGGGACGTTGGGGTAAAACACAGCGACTCTGTAACTGCTGTCAATGGGGGGATTGTACTGTTATTAAGGATCAGTAATCAATAACGACAAATGATTACGTCACATGTGGTCACAGCTGTCTGTCAACACCTTCTGTCTTCAGGAAGGTTTACGACTTCCTGGCCAGCTTTCTGACAACGGGGATGCGCTTCCTCCTCAACAAACAGGTGTGTCTCTCAACTGTCTCTGACTCCTCGGTCTTTCTCATCGTTCTGTCCGTCTGTCTCTACCTGTCTATCTCTCTCCGTCTGTCCCTCAGATCTGTCCCGCTCTGAATCACGCCGCGCTGGTCCACGTGAACTCGATGTTGGAGACGATCCCCGTGAGGACGGAGGTCGATCAGTTCATCGGTATTGATTACGCTCTGATCGACGACCCAATAGTGACGTCCAGGAGCCTCGACATGAACTTCCGGGTCAGACGCCCACTCTGAGGACAAGTCTCGCGGTCTTCTGGTGTGGGGAGGAGGGTAACGCTTGTGTCCTCTGTGCAGGGGATGTTCTTCACCCTGTCGGACCCGAACAGCACGTTGGTGAACTACGCCGTGGACCCGGTGATCAGGGAGTACGACCGCATGGTCTACCTCGCGCTGTCCGAGTACTTCTTCGACAGCGGCATGTATTCTTACTACAAAGCGGAAGTCTTCCAGATGCACATATTCAACGAGAAGGTCAAACCGCAGACCCACCAAACCACCACCAACCCCCGAATGTTCCACACATCCACCTCCTCCCCCCCTCCAAACTCGCCCCTAAGATTCACCCCAAAGAACCAGTCCGATCCGGTCTGACTTCTGTTTGTGTCGTCCTTTAGATGCCCAAAGACCTGGAGATGTTGTTGAAGACCACCTACTTTGGAGCCATCATGATGCTGGTGAGCAGAAACACAGCTGGAACACAGCGGGGGACACGTTAAAGAGACAGAAGAGACACAGTGGGGACACGTTAGGGAGACAGTAGAGACACAGCGGGGACACGTTAGAGACAGTAGAGACACGGCGGGGACAGGTTAGAGACAGTAGAGACACGGCGGGGACACGTTAGAGAGACAGTAGAGACAAAGCGGGGACACGTTAGAGAGACAGTAGAGACACAGCGGGGACACGTTAGGGAGACAGTAGAGACACAGCGGGGACACGTTAGAGAGACAGTAGAGACACAGCGGGGACACGTTAGGGAGACAGTAGAGACACAGCAGGGACACGTTAGAGAAACAGTAGAGACAAAGCGGGGACACGTTAGAGACAGTAGAGACACAGCGGGGACACGTTAGAGACACAGTAGAGACACAGCAGGGACACGTTAGAGAAACAGTAGAGACAAAGCGGGGACACGTTAGAGACAGTAGAGACACAGCGGGGACACGTTAGAGACACAGTAGAGACACAGCAGGGACACGTTAGAGAAACAGTAGAGACAAAGCGGGGACACGTTAGAGACAGTAGAGATGCGGCAGGGACGCGTTAGAGACAGTAGAGATGCGGCAGGGACGCGTTAGAGACAGTAGAGACACGGCAGGGACGCGTTAGAGACAGTAGAGACACAGCGGGGACACGTTAGAGAGACAGTAGAGACACAGCGGGGACACGTTAGAGAGACAGTAGAGACACAGCAGGGACACGTTAGAGACAGTAGAGACACAGCGGGGACACGTTAGAGAGACAGTAGAGACACAGCGGGGACACGTTAGAGAGACAGTAGAGACAAAGCGGGGACACGTTAGAGAAACAGTAGAGACACAGCGGGGACACGTTAGAGAGACGTAGAGACACAGCAGGGACACGTTAGAGAGACGTAGAGACACAGCAGGGACACGTTAGAGAGACAGTAGAGACACAGCGGGGACGCGTTAGAGACAGTAGAGACACAGCGGGGACGCGTTAGAGACAGTAGAAACACAGCAGGGACACGTTAGAGAGACAGTAGAGACAAAGCGGGGACACGTTAGAGAAACAGTAGAGACACAGCGGGGACACGTTAGAGACAGTAGAGACACAGCGGGGAGGCGTTAGAGACAGTAGAAACACAGCAGGGACACGTTAGAGAGACAGTAGAGACAAAGCGGGGACACGTTAGAGAAACAGTAGAGACACAGCGGGGACACGTTAGAGACAGTAGAGACACAGCGGGGACACGTTAGAGAAACAGTAGAGACACAGCGGGGACACGTTAGAGAGACAGTAGAGACACAGCGGGGACACGTTAGAGACAGTAGAGACACGGCGGGGACACATTAGAGACACGGCAGCACTCTACTACTCACTACTTGACGTCCATGTCCTCCATAGAACCCGGCTCTGGTGGACGCGCCGATGTCTCTGCAGATCGCTGTTAACTCGCCGCCAAAAACCTCCATCAAGACGTCGGGGGCGACGGTTGTCATGACAGCCATCGTCAAAGTGATGGTGCTGCCTCCGGGTCAGCCTCCGGTCCAGCTCAGCAGCATGACGATGGTACAAACACACACGCAGACACACAATCAATACAAACTATGGACAACCTCTCACTCGTTTCTTTCCCTCCTGCAGGAAACTAAGTTTCACGCTAAAGTCTCGATGAAGGGAAAACGTCTGTCCATCCATGCCGACCTGCGCAGGTACGCGCAAACACAGACGCTCAAACGCCTCGACCGAGGCTGCCGATCAAATGAAGCAGTGTCACCGCTAGCTTCCTGTTTGCATGCTGAAGGAATGAAGATCGATGCTAACGACATGAGCTACAACGAGACTGGATCATTATTTAACAGCAGGAGCTCGACATCGGCACTGAGCAACACGCGTTTATCCACATGGCCTCTCGGGTTACTGAGGGTTGTTCAGAATCCCCTAAAATATTTACTTAGCTCGATTTGACCTCGTGTTGAGTTCAAGGTCGCCTCTCTGTGGCGTCATGAGCTCCTCTCAATAACAATAAACGACTGAGGCAAAACTTCTCTCTTCTTTTAGATTTAAAATCTTCTCCAATCAATCGGCGCTGGAGTCTCTGGCAGTGAGTTACAGCTTTAAGGTTCTATGGATAGTTTTAAAATGTGAGATCAAATGTTTAAGTCGCCGATATGTCTGTCAGCTGATTCCTCTGCAGGCTCCCCTGAAGACCATGCTGCAGATGTCTGTGGTTCCATTGATCAACAGTAAGAATCGGACACAGCAGCTGTGAAACATTAGCGCATAGTTACTGCATTTGAACTTGATCAACGCTGTGTGTGCGTGTGTGTGTGTGTGTGTGTGTGTGTGTGTGTTCAGACTGGACTAAGAGAGGAGTTCGGATCCCTCTGGCTGATGGGGTGGATTTCATTGAGGAAGTAGTTGAATATCACAACGTGAGTCTGTTTAAATATCTAACCTTCATGCCCTGGAGTGTGGATAAAGACACTGTCATCGCCCCCTGGTGGCCGGCTGCAGTTTAGCTCATAAGCTCCGCCCCTTATGTGTTAACAAAATGGGACCATGGGTAACGGAAGCCTCTAGTTCACCATTTTGACTCCTGCAGCTTGGATTCTGGAGCTTGGCAGTCGCTGCTTTTTAGCAACCAAGTGTTAAGACAACCTGCACTCTGTGTAGTGACCAGCAGGGGGCGACTCCTCTGCTCCCATAGACGTCTATGAGGAAATGACTCTACTTCTCTGTAGTGACCAGCAGGGGGCGACTCCTCTGCTCCCATAGACGTCTATGAGGAAATGACTCTACTTCTCTGTAGTGACCAGCAGGAGGCGACTCCTCTGCTCCCATAGACGTCTATGAGGAAATGACTCTACTTCTCTGTAGTGACCAGCAGGGGGCGACTCCTCTGCTCCCATAGACGTCTATGAGGAAATGACTCTACTTCTCTCTGGATTTATTCCCTCAGTAAACATTGTAAACATGAGTTTATGGTCTCAGTCTCTAGTTTTAAGTCAGGTCATAATTTGACCCCCCGCTGTGTGACCGTGTGTTTCCCGGTGTTGACTGCAGCTGTGTTGATCTCCGCAGGGTTTCATCTTGATCGGCGCGAATCTTCACTTCAGCAAAGGACTGAGAGAAATGATCGCAGGTAGCAATCAGACAGACCCATGAACCATCACAGCGTAAACATGCACAACCCCTGTTTCCCTCCATGTGCCCTGCTAACGGTCTTCTCTGCTCCCTGTGCACCGCGACCTGGACCCGTGTAGATCAGTGAAACCAGCAGCGGGTGAAGAAGTATTCAGATCCTTTTCCTGAAGTCTGAATGAACATTGTGAAAATACTCCACAATACGTTAAAAGTCCTGCATTTAAAACCCTACTTGTAAAAGTATGTAAGTATTGTACTTGAAACTAAAAGCATTCATGTTGTGGTGAAATGTTCCTCGTCTGTGTTTTTCAACAATATACTGAATGATGTTTCTGGGTTAATAGATAATTGCACTGCTGCATTACTGTACATGCGTCCTGCTGTAGATGTTTTCAACTGCTTTGTACACTGTTGGGTAGTTTAATCTGCAGCGATGCATCGTATTATTATGTGTGTGTAGTCATTTTAGCTCTCAGACTTTAAAGTATTGTCTTTGACACAATAAAAAGATGAGATCGTATCAGCGGGACGACAGCAGCCGCTCCGTTTGTATTAACAGAAAAATGAAATACAACTTGGAATTTGCTTTTTTGTGCAAATTGTAACATTTACATATTGAGCATCCTGTTGTATTGAGACCATAGAATTACGTTTCTGATATTTACCGCAGGAACAAATCAAGGAAAGTAGAGCAGCTCCATGTTTTTGTCGGATCAATACATTTTATTCTCATCAGGTAAAAAAAAAAAAAAAACCATCACAGCCATGAAAGGATTTTAACAAGATGTTACTTCATTTAACGTCACTGCATCCCGCAGTGAACAGTTCATCAACCCTTTATTAGCAGCTTGTTAATAATAATATTCATTTATTATCTGCTGAACATCTCTTTAGTATCATTGATTTAAAAAAAATATTCATGAACTTTTATAGAATATTCATCTGTTGTAATTTCCCTGCTGAAAGAAATCAGTGTGTTTTCTAATTTAATTTTAACGCGTCATTATCAACCTCAGACTTTGAGTCCTTTGAATCCTTCACTCTTTGGTCTTCAGTGAGTTGCCAAAGTTTTCGCCGATGCCGTCGTAACCTTGGAAACCGCACTTCCTGCCAGCGACTCGGCAGCCGAAGGTCAGCGCGTCTTGCAAACTTCCACCTACGGGGGAAAGATGTATTTATTTTGACCAAAATACAGAGAAAAAAAGATCTGATCTGAGTTCAAAGAACAAAATCCAAAACCTGGACCTGGAAGTGAAGGGTCTCTGCTTTCCTTGCAAAATAAAAGCAATACAAGTGTCCTTTTGTCTCACCGTTGGACAGCGTGTAGATGACGGCAGAGTTGAAAGTGTCTCCGGCTCCGAGAGTGTCGACCAGAGTTTCAGGAGGAAACGCATCCGAATGAACGACAGAACCGTCTGGACCCAAAGCGTCCGCTCCTTTTTCTGCCCAGGCACACACAAGGACGGCCCTGAGAGGAGAGACGGGTCAGTTAGACGGCCCTGAGAGGAGAGACGGGTCAGTTAGACGGCCATGAGAGGAGAGACGGGTCAGTTAGACGGCACGGAGAGGAGAGACGGGTCAGTTAGACGGCCCTGAGAGGAGAGACGGGTCAGTTAGACGGCACGGAGAGGAGAGACGGGTCAGTTAGACGGCACGGAGAGGAGAGACGGGTCAGTTAGACGGCCATGAGAGGAGAGACGGGTCAGTTAGACGGCACGGAGAGGAGAGACGGGTCAGTTAGACGGCCCTGAGAGGAGAGACGGGTCAGTTAGACGGCCCTGAGAGGAGAGACGGGTCAGTTAGACGGCCCTGAGAGGAGAGACGGGTCAGTTAGACGGCACGGAGAGGAGAGACGGGTCAGTTAGACGGCACGGAGAGGAGAGACGGGTCAGTTAGACGGCCATGAGAGGAGAGACGGGTCAGTTAGACGGCACGGAGAGGAGAGACGGGTCAGTTAGACGGCACGGAGAGGAGAGACGGGTCAGTTAGACGGCCCTGAGAGGAGAGACGGGTCAGTTAGACGGCACGGAGAGGAGAGACGGGTCAGTTAGACGGCCCTGAGAGGAGAGACGGGTCAGTTAGACGGCACGGAGAGGAGAGACGGGTCAGTTAGACGGCACGGAGAGGAGAGACGGGTCAGTTAGACGGCCATGAGAGGAGAGACGGGTCAGTTAGACGGCACGGAGAGGAGAGACGGGTCAGTTAGACGGCCCTGAGAGGAGAGACGGGTCAGTTAGACGGCCCTGAGAGGAGAGACGGGTCAGTTAGACGGCACGGAGAGGAGAGACGGGTCAGTTAGACGGCACGGAGAGGAGAGACGGGTCAGTTAGACGGCACGGAGAGGAGAGACGGGTCAGTTAGACGGCCCTGAGAGGAGAGATGGGTCAGTTAGACGGCACTGAGGAAAGACGGGTCAGTTAGACGGCCCTGAGAGGGAGACGGGTCAGAGAGGGAGAGACAGCTCTCCTCATCTGTTCTGACTGCTTTGACCTTTGACCTCCTCATCTCCTAACTGAGGATGTACAATGAACTGTAGAAAGGAGGTCTGGCTCAAACTGGGCCGGAGACACAATTGTGTCCTCAAAGGAGTCGCGTGGACCCGATGCCGCTGCTCACCCCGGTTTGAGCCGCCCGCGGAGTCCTTGCAGAGCAGCTCCTGCCGACAGGAAGCCGAAGTGTCGGGCCACGTCTTTGCTGACGAACACCTGCAACGGAGAGAGCGGCGTTAACACCCGAGACGACCTGTGACAGTCCGTTCCGTCCCGGACCTCCTGTTTAAAGAACGTCCCCTCAAAAGACTCGCACCACGTCGCCGTGAGGAAACAGCTCATACAGCGGTTCTCTGGTCTTCTCTATCTCCACGGAGACGGTGATTCTCTGCTGCTGCCGCGGCAACGCGGCGTTAAACGCCACAACCCGCTGGATCATCTTCACCTGCTCCTCGGCGTTACGGCCCTGCAGGAGTTCAACGACAAACAAGTAGCAGAAAATGTCCCACTGCGGCGCCCTCTCCCTTTAGGAGGAGGGCGGCCGGTCGGGTTTAGGCGGGTCGATCTGACAGGTGCCGCCGCTCACCTCCCAGTGGATCCACTTGAACTGATGCAGATCGACTTTGGAGAAATCCTCCGCTGTGACATCCGGAAGGTCCCTGATGGACGGTGAGGTCAGAGGTCATGTTTCACAGGAAGATAATCCACACACGTCATCAAAGCTGATCATCATCGGGCCATAGGAATTAAAACTGTTGAATTAATTCTGTCATGAGACAGATGATTGTCAGTCGTGTGTCAGTCGGCATGATTAAAGATCACAACTTGATCATTTTGGAAGGAAACTCCTCACAGACGGCCGATTAAAACCTGTTTGATTACAGAACAGTTATTTTATCATATTTTAGCGCTAACGCAAAGATTTTAAACGAATCAACGACGATGAATTAAACAATAATTAAAACCACTGCAGAGACTCAAACAGACGACGGGTGTATCTATATATATATATATAGATACATTTTAATTGTAATAAATATTGTTAGAATTTATTGAGACTTGAGGATTTATTAAGTTAGTGAAGTACTCGTTTAGTGATGTTATTTATGTCCTCATAACAAATAAACAAGGTCCGCTGACCACTGAATCTAATTGCTCAATCCAGACCTAAACTTCTCGCTCTGCAGTGAGCCAGTACCCCAAGATCAGAACCAGGATCAGGACCAGGATCAGGACCAGGAGGTCATGCGTCCTCCGGGCGGGTGAAACAGCGTCCACTAAACACCTCAGCACGCTTGTTTTAACTGCTGGCAGCACCAGACGGGTGGAGCTTACACCAAGCTGGTGTCGCTTCTGCTCTAGGGGGGGCGTGGCCTAACAAAGTGAACCTGGCGTTCAGTAACCGTGGTGACCAACCACAGTCACTAATGTCCCTTTTAAATGTTCACAAACAGGAAAACTTGATTTGAGTCGATGGTGCAGAAACTCAAGGCTTCATTAATGTTGGTCACATGACGCACCGTCCTGTGCTTTTCGATGAAGCTGCAGTGAAGATATTCAGCTGTAAAGCAGCGGCCGTTCCGGCTCTAATCTGGTCTCTGAGGCTCTGAAGGTAAATACGTCGCTCCGGCCGATCGGTGGATTGGAGCGACGTCGGGCCCCCGCGGTGACGAGGTGTTGGGTGGACGCCGCGCGTCGCCGCGCTTCCTTACGTGTCGTAGAGCACGACGGTTCGAGAGCCGCTGGTCGGACAAACGACGCAACACGCAGACGGAGTCTGACCCTCCGTCTGCCAGACCAGCGCAGAGACGTCGACCGCGCACCGCGAGAAGTCGGCCATGATGAAACTGACGAGAGACACAGGAAACTGATTTGTGTCAGCTCTGACCTCCAAAATAAAACCGCTGACGGACGCTGAAAACCGCCCACGTCCACTCATTGGAGGAACGGGAGAGCTGCTCGGGGACGACGTTCCTGAAATAAATACGAGTTAGTGAGACACACAGATACACACACACCTGTGCACACCTGTTCATGTGCAGGATGGTGCGGCTTCCCGTGCTGACGTTGCTGATGACCACGGAGGCTGGAAGGGCACAGTGAGCGTGCTCGGACACCAGAGACACATCGATGTGGAACTTCTGAAAATCCTCCAGAATAAAACTACAGACAATGAAGTGTTTCACATCTCCGCTGTCCTTCACAATAAAACTACAAATGGGAAACTGTTTCACGCCCCCGTCTTAACCCTGATCAGGTTCCTCCGAACCGAGGATCCCTGTGGACAAATGAGACGTGGAAACAAAGGGAGAGGAGTAAGTAGACTATGAAAATTAGGAGGGAAACGAGACAGGAAGATATGAGAGCGAGGGGAATAGAAACAAGGTGAGAGCGTGAGAGAAGAGACAAATAAATAAGGATGAAGGACATGAGGAAACAAGGAGATAAGGAGAGAAAGAGGAGATGAGGTCACAAGAAGAGAGTGTTGAAACATAAAAAATGAAGAGAGAAATGGCAACAAGGACGTGGAGTTTCTGAAGTTTCTAAAACCTAAATGTGAACATTAATATGGAATATATATCATATCGATGGACGTATTGGTTTATTGATCGGCACTCACTCGGCCACAGGTCCAGCGGACAGAGAGCCCATGAAGGCGCTCGGCGCTCCGAGCAGCGACAGCACCGTGCACGAGTTAGAAGCGTTTCCTCCTCGCTGCCAGCGCTGCGACAGACACCTGCACAGGAGGGAGGGGGGTGACGTCACTGCATGAACTATCAACACCACGGAAGAAATGATCCGTGTGGACACATCAAGAATAACAAGTATGAGAGGTGCATGCTGGGATATGATATAATTGAGGACGAGATGCACTAACGAGGCCCCGTTTGTGATCAGTGCCAACTCTGAAAATCGTACTTTTGCACCCTGAAAACAGTTGACACTTTATACTATGTTTGCACTATCAAAAAACGCACACATCTTCTTATTTATTGCGTTTGTGTAAATGTGCCTTATTTCACTTATTTTATTCATTTTGTGTATTTTATTTTGTACATTATACATAATTAACTACTTGGGAAATCAACAGTTAAAAGGTAAAGTTAATCACATCTATTGTGACATCTATTTGAAATGGACCGTTATACACAATGAGTACTTTTACTTTTAGTACTTTAAAGTATATTTTGATGCTAATACTTTTTCTTTTTTTACTCCAGTAAGATTATGAATGACGGACTAGTACGTGTCACAATGTAAACTATTTACATGCTGTAGTATTAACATACTACTTTAATGTAGTGTATCTGTGCACATCTTCTACAGTGTAATTAAAAGTAAGAGCAGAACAGTGACGTTACGGTATCTGCGAGACTGATCTGTGATTGGTTACTAGGCAGTGCGTTAGCCTGTGTGCTAACATCTCTAGCATTAGCCCGTTTGCTAACCTACTGTTGTGACTAGCGTTAGCCTGTTTGCTAACCTACTGTTGTCACTGGCATTAGCCTGTTTGCTAACCTACTGTTGTCACTAGCGTTAGACTGTTTGCTAACCTGCTGTTGTCACTAGCATTAGCCTGTTTGCTAACCTACTGTTGTCACTAGCGTTAGCCTGTTTGCTAACCTGCTGTTGTCACTAGCATTAGCATGTTTGCTAACCTGCTGTTGTCACTAGCATTAGCCTGTTTGCTAACCTGCTGTTGTCACTAGCATTAGCATGTTTGCTAACCTACTGTTGTCACTAGCATTAGCCTGTTTGCTAACCTACTGTTGTCACTAACGTTAGCATTATCCGTGTGATAATCTACCGTTGTCGCTAGCATTAGCCGTGTGTGCTAACCTGCTGTCAGTATCTTCTTCTGGGTATTTGTCGACCACGCTGATGATGTCAAGACACACCAGACCCACACACAGGATCTTCTTCTTCTGTTCCTCCATGTTGGCCCACACAAAACTCCCTGTTCGGTGTGTGACCCTCACACAGTGCAGGCTGGACTTTGACACACGCACATTATCATTATCTAGTCACCTAGTTACAATAAGATAGCACTTCCTGTCAGCAGAGGTGATGAAATAAGAGCCGCAAAGACAGCAGCTGCACATTATTCTTAATATGTAACCTCTGTTATTAAATTGCCATTGTCATTGGTTGTGAGCTATCATAATGGCATGGATCAAGTTAGGACTTTTTTAGGACTTTTGGATTTAGCATTTATGCTACACTTAGAATGGACAAGATTTATCTGCATATTGAACAATCGCCTAACTTTCCCATTGAAGTTCAAACATACGGAACAATCTATGGGGGCTGAAGATGGTCATATTACAACGTCACAGCCATGTTTCTGATTCTGACTTTAACAAGACTAAAATCAAAAGACGAACGTTTCAAGTCCAACGCAAGGCATGAATGGGAATTGAACCCATGATCTTTGGTTTACGAGACCAACGCCTTACCACTTGGCCACCACGCCTCCTCTGGTGAACTGCTGTGCTTCATTAGTTGAGCCAAAGAATACCAGAATCTACCAACACCTACTGCACTCTACTCTCAGATTGAAAAACAAATGTCTTCATGTGAAAACCTGAAAATCCTATGCTGACAATGTAAGACACAAAATACTCGTACTTTTGTAATCGATTGAAATGCCCACAGAAACTCACAAGAATACAATAATTTAAAGATGAACTCTTTCTCAAGACATTTATAGAGGTTTAAGATGAACAATATCCAACTCGTGAATCTTTCATTTCTCCTTTGCAGGCATTGAATTCTGCACGAGGGACGTAAAACTACTGTAAGATATCAATGATACTTTAAAAAAGGAGAGAAACTATAAGAATTGGTTTTACACACAGATTTTTTGAATTTTCCATTTTGATTACAATGTCTGGAGAAAAAAAAATAAAGGAACAAACAAAACTGGACAAGCAGCTATTAGTAAATTATTGCGGTGGGGAGGCAACTAAAGTTTTTTTATGTTAAAGGATGCCCTTACAATTGGATATTTGATCATGTGTTTATGACTTTTAATTCAGTTCAAATTAATTACATTTTGAGAAGTAAGTAACTTCAGGTAGAATCCCGTACCTTGTTGTTTGAGCGTCGTCAGTGATTTGGATGAATGGAATCTCATCATTGACATCAGGCTTTGTATTCAACTTTGTTGTTCACATTCCTTTTATTTTGCACGTCTTGTTTTATTAATCCCATCATTTCATCACTGTCACTATCTGCACATTTAGCCACGTTTAGCCATCTATCACTGATTTGATGTTTGTTTTATAACTTGTTCCACTGAGGATCAATTCCGACTGCACTGAGCTGTCAATCAATCAAAGTAATAATTCTGCACAAAAATGGCGTCGGCGCCTCTGTAGACGGGAGAGAAGTTATAGATGAGAGCTCTCTCCTCCTCCGCGGCGGTGGAGAAATGGTGCTGGTTCTTCATGGCTGAGAGCAGGACGGAGGGAAGAAGAAAGAGGGGAGCTGTGAGAAGCTGCTTCACACCAAACCACATCGTTTAAGAATTAAAACGACAATGATTGGCGATTCTTTTCAGTCAATATGAACTGATGTGATCTGTTTGGCGAATTATATGTAAAATCTAAAGAATATAATAAGGACTATCACTAAGTTGCATGTTGGTAGCTTGCTTATAGATTTGATACAGTCAAAATAAAGTAAAAAAATTTCAAGAGTACTTTTACAATTAACACAAGAAATGATGAGGGCATTTGCAGGGGTCAGAAAAAAAGGATGTTTAAATGTAAAAGCAACAACTGAATAGACAGAAATTATTCAATGATGGATTTGTCTTATTAAGCCATATTTGTAATTATAAATAGTTATTGTTTTGCAAACTAATCAGATCTTTGTGGCTCATGGTCTAATTTACATAATATATACACATATCAATAGGAACACCACCTGATAAGCTGGGGTAATAGAAGCATGTACCACATGTTACCTTCGGAGACAAAGAAGCTGGCGGTGTAGAAGCAGACCGCTACGGCAGCAGTGGAGTGAATCATGCCCGGCTTATCGATCCACTCAAAGGAGCTTTTCTCTGGGTGCCACTGCACTGCATAGAAAGGGTAGCGGTATGCTGAAGAGAGCCAAGAAAGAAAAAAAAAGGCAATTATCTAAGCAATTCCCAATGTGGGCAGAATCCCCCAGATCATTTTCCTCCCCAACAGCAGCTCAGTGATGAGGTGATGGTGCCATCTAGCTCACAGAGGCTATCTATTGCAATAGATATCTATTGCAATAGATAGCCCTCGGCCACTATGTGCAGTGACCTTTGGGTTTTTTTCATTTTTAGAGTAGAAAGTGAAATATTCAGACTTTGAATGGTAAAGTAGTCGGGAAGCAATGGTACCTTCCATAGTTGAGATGAATTCTTTCTTCCCATCACTGTTAGTGGACAGGACCTTGTAAAACCTCTTCAGCTTGGCATTTCGGCTGAAGTTCTGTTGGTTCAAAAGCAGAGATTTGACTTGTGTGATTTAGTTTTTGAACTCCTGAAGTGACTTTGATCTGCTGTATGGAGGATAGATACAAAGAAAACGCAAAAATATGGTGAAATGAATTGGTGTGCTGTGAAACACCTACATGGGATGTGGAACGGTAGAAGCCACCAACTTTGGTTTGCAAGACAAACTCCTTTTTAATTACATGGACTATCTGGTAGACAACCCAATGACTTTGAAAAGTATTCAGGTTATTACTTGATACGAGACCAGCGCTTTACCGCTTCTCCACCACAACACAAGTTTTATATTTCTTGTTTATTGTAAAAGATGCAATATCTATAATACTACACAATTATAGGATTTATGGCAAATGCGTTTGTAGACTAACACAACATTGGGCAAAGACTCCCTTTGCTTGAAACTGAAACAGCAAACAAGCAACTTGTTGCAAAACAAACTGATTTCATGACATTACCAGTCAGACATTTGCAACTCCTTCATAAGGCTTGAGGGTTAGAATGTTGTAATTCTACAACCCATTAATCACAAACAGCATCTGACAGATCCCGTTTGCTCTACAGGTGTGGACGGGATTCAAACCCATGATCAGAGAATAGAACTGCTCTGTGTTTCATGACATTTCCTCCCGTCGCACATCGAGTACCACGAGTGAACCTACTGGGGCACAAATAGGACTCACACGTTGGTTGTGGTTGATATTTAGGAATCTTTGCTCTTTTGATAATTTTCAAGTAGGATTTCAAAGATTTGAAATCCCCCACCTACTGTAAAAGTCAACATTTAATTCAAATAAGTCTTGAACTTGTTAGAAGTTGTAATACTTCATTACCACCCTTGTGTATGTTCTGGGTAATGGAAGCTCCCCAAGCTTTGTTCTTTCTTGACTGTGTACTATGAGGATGCGTTTGATTAAACTGTACAACTAAAGCTTTTTTAAGTTACATTAGGTGATAATACAATAATTGATGTGTAACAATAGAATGTTGTAATTCTACAACCCTTTAATCACAAACATCCTCTGACAGATCCCGTTTGCTCTACAGGTGTGGATGGGATTCAAACCCATGATCAGAGAATAGAACTGCTGTTAGAATAAAACTGTTTCATGACATTTGCAAAGGATCCGCCCATTTCCTCCTGTCCCACACTGGGTACCACGAGTGAACCTACTGGGGCACAAATAGGACTCACACGTTGGTTGTGGTTGAATTTTAGGAATCTTTGCTCTTTTGGTAATTTTCAAGTAGGATTTCAAAGATATGAAATCCCCCACTGATTGTAAAAGTCAATATTGAATCACAATAAGTCTTAACTCTTGAACCGTGTTAATAGTGGATTACTGCAAACACGAGTTGTCGGTCCTTTGTACATTTAACTTGACTTTCCTTTCTAAGGTTGAGGCTGTTTAAGCTGTATGACCAAAGCTTTTTAAAAGTTACAGTAGGTGATAATACAATAATTGATGTGTAACAATGGAATGTTGTAATTCTACAACCCTTTAATCACAAACATCCTCTGACAGATTCTGTTTGCTCTACAGGTGTGGACGGGATTCAAACCCATGATCAGAGAGTAGAACTGCTCTGTGTTTCATGACATTTCCTCCCGTCCCACATCGAGTACCACGAGTGAACCTACTGGGGCACAAATAGGACTCACACATTGTTTAAGTTAAACTTCAGGAATCTTTGCTCTTTTAGTAATTTTCAAGAAGGATTTCGAAATGTGAAATCCCCCACTGATTGTAAAAGTCAATATTATATTCCGTCAACATTTTATTCCAATAAGTCTTGAACTTGTTAGAAGTTGTAATACTTCATTACCATCCTTGTGTATGTTCTGCATAATTGAAGCTCCCCATGCTTTGTTCTTTCTTGACTGTGTACTATGAGGATGCGTTTGATTAAACTGTACAACTAAAGCTTTTTTAAGTTACAGTAGGTGATAATACAATAATTGATGTGTAACAATAGAATGTTGTAATTCTACAACCCTTTAATCACAAACATCCTCTGACAGATTCTGTTTGCTCTACAGGTGTGGATGGGATTCAAACCCATGATCAGAGAATAGAACTGCTCTGTGGTTCATGACTTTTGCAAAGGATCCGCCCATTTCCTCCCGTCCCACACTGGGTACCACGAGTGAACCTACTGGGGCACAAATAGGACTCACACGTTGGTTGTGATTGAAATTTAGGAATCTTTGCTCTTTTGGTAATTTTCAAGTAAGATTTCAAAGATATGAAATCCCCCACTGATTGTAAAAGTCAATATTGAATCACAATAAGTCTTAACTCTTGAACTGTGTTAATAGTCGATTACTGCAAACACAAGTTGTCGGTCCTTTGTACATTTAACTTTCCTTTCTAAGGTTGAGGCTGTTTAAGCTGTATGACCAAAGCTTTTTAAAAGTTACATTAGGTGATAATACAATAATTGATGTGTAACAATAGAATGTTGTAATTCTACAACCCTTTAATCACAAACATCCTCTGACAGATCCCGTTTGCTCTACAGGTGTGGACGGGATTCAAACCCATGATCAGAGAATAGAACTGCTCTGTGTTTCATGACATTTCCTCCCGTCCCACATCGAGTACCACGAGTGAACCTACTGAGGCACAAATAGGAGTCACACGTTGTTTAAGTTAAACTTTAGGAATCTTTGCTCTTTTAATAATTTTCAAGAAGGATTTCAAAAATGTGAAATCCCCCACCTACTGTAAATGTCAACATTTTTATTCTATTTATACATTTTATTCCAATAAGTCTTGAACTTGTCAGAATTTGTAATACATCTGCCAGATCCTGTTTGCTCTACAGGTGTGGACGGGATTCAAACCCATGATCAGAGAGTAGAACTGCTCTGTGTTTCATGACATTTCCTCCCGTCCCACATCGAGTACCACGAGTGAACCTACTGGGGCACAAATAGGACTCACACATTGTTTAAGTTAAACTTCAGGAATCTTTGCTCTTTTAGTAATTTTCAAGAAGGATTTCAAAAATGTGAAATCCCCCACGGATTGTAAAAGTCAATATCATATTCTGTCAACATTTCATTCCAATAAGTATTGGACTTGTTAGAAGTTGTAATACTTCATTACCATCCTTGTGTATGTTCTGCATAATTGAAGCTCCCCATGCTTTGTTCTTTCTTGACTGTTTACTATGAGGATGCGTTTGATTAAACTGTACAACTAAAGCTTTTTTAAGTTACAGTAGGTGATAATACAATAATTGATGTGTAACAATAGAATGTTGTAATTCTACAACCCTTTAATCACAAACATCCTCTGACAGATTCTGTTTGCTCTACAGGTGTGGATGGGATTCAAACCCATGATCAGAGAATAGAACTGCTCTGTGGTTCATGACATTTCCTCCCGTCCCACATCGAGTACCACGAGAGAACCTACTGGGGCACAAATAGGACTCACACATTGTTTAAGTTAAACTTCAGGAATCTTTGCTCTTTTAGTAATTTTCAAGAAGGATTTCAAAAATGTGAAATCCCCCACTGATTGTAAAAGTCAATATTATATTCCGTCAACATTTTATTCCAATAAGTCTTGAACTTGTTAGAAGTTGTAATACTTCATTACCATCCTTGTGTATGTTCTGCATAATTGAAGCTCCCCATGCTTTGTTCTTTCTTGACTGTGTACTATGAGGATGCGTTTGATTAAACTGTACAACTAAAGCTTTTTTAAGTTACAGTAGGTGATAATACAATAATTGATGTGTAACAATAGAATGTTGTAATTCTACAACCCTTTAATCACAAACATCCTCTGACAGATTCTGTTTGCTCTACAGGTGTGGATGGGATTCAAACCCATGATCAGAGAATAGAACTGCTCTGTGGTTCATGACTTTTGCAAAGGATCCGCCCATTTCCTCCCGTCCCACACTGGGTACCACGAGTGAACCTACTGGGGCACAAATAGGACTCACACGTTGGTTGTGATTGAAATTTAGGAATCTTTGCTCTTTTGGTAATTTTCAAGTAAGATTTCAAAGATATGAAATCCCCCACTGATTGTAAAAGTCAATATTGAATCACAATAAGTCTTAACTCTTGAACTGTGTTAATAGTCGATTACTGCAAACACAAGTTGTCGGTCCTTTGTACATTTAACTTTCCTTTCTAAGGTTGAGGCTGTTTAAGCTGTATGACCAAAGCTTTTTAAAAGTTACATTAGGTGATAATACAATAATTGATGTGTAACAATAGAATGTTGTAATTCTACAACCCTTTAATCACAAACATCCTCTGACAGATCCCGTTTGCTCTACAGGTGTGGACGGGATTCAAACCCATGATCAGAGAATAGAACTGCTCTGTGTTTCATGACATTTCCTCCCGTCCCACATCGAGTACCACGAGTGAACCTACTGAGGCACAAATAGGAGTCACACGTTGTTTAAGTTAAACTTTAGGAATCTTTGCTCTTTTAATAATTTTCAAGAAGGATTTCAAAAATGTGAAATCCCCCACCTACTGTAAATGTCAACATTTTTATTCTATTTATACATTTTATTCCAATAAGTCTTGAACTTGTCAGAATTTGTAATACATCTGCCAGATCCTGTTTGCTCTACAGGTGTGGACGGGATTCAAACCCATGATCAGAGAGTAGAACTGCTCTGTGTTTCATGACATTTCCTCCCGTCCCACATCGAGTACCACGAGTGAACCTACTGGGGCACAAATAGGACTCACACATTGTTTAAGTTAAACTTCAGGAATCTTTGCTCTTTTAGTAATTTTCAAGAAGGATTTCAAAAATGTGAAATCCCCCACGGATTGTAAAAGTCAATATCATATTCTGTCAACATTTCATTCCAATAAGTATTGGACTTGTTAGAAGTTGTAATACTTCATTACCATCCTTGTGTATGTTCTGCATAATTGAAGCTCCCCATGCTTTGTTCTTTCTTGACTGTTTACTATGAGGATGCGTTTGATTAAACTGTACAACTAAAGCTTTTTTAAGTTACAGTAGGTGATAATACAATAATTGATGTGTAACAATAGAATGTTGTAATTCTACAACCCTTTAATCACAAACATCCTCTGACAGATTCTGTTTGCTCTACAGGTGTGGATGGGATTCAAACCCATGATCAGAGAATAGAACTGCTCTGTGGTTCATGACATTTGCAAAGGATCCGCCCATTTCCTCCCGTCCCACACTGGGTACCACGAGTGAACCTACTGGGGCACAAATAGGACTCACACGTTGGTTGTGATTGAAATTTAAGAATCTTTGCTCTTTTGGTAATTTTCAAGTAAGATTTCAAAGATATGAAATCCCCCACTGATTGTAAAAGTCAATATTGAATCACAATAAGTCTTAACTCTTGAACTGTGTTAATAGTCGATTACTGCAAACACAAGTTGTCGGTCCTTTGTACATTTAACTTTCCTTTCTAAGGTTGAGGCTGTTTAAGCTGTATGACCAAAGCTTTTTAAAAGTTACATTAGGTGATAATACAATAATTGATGTGTAACAATAGAATGTTGTAATTCTACAACCCTTTAATCACAAACATCCTCTGACAGATCCCGTTTGCTCTACAGGTGTGGACGGGATTCAAACCCATGATCAGAGAATAGAACTGCTCTGTGTTTCATGACATTTCCTCCCGTCCCACATCGAGTACCACGAGTGAACCTACTGGGGCACAAATAGGAGTCACACGTTGTTTAAGTTAAACTTTAGGAATCTTTGCTCTTTTAGTAATTTTCAAGAAGGATTTCAAAAATGTGAAATCCCCCACCTACTGTAAATGTCAACATTTTTATTCTATTTATACATTTTATTCCAATAAGTCTTGAACTTGTTAGAATTTGTAATACATTTGCCAGATCCTGTTTGCTCTACAGGACGGGATTCAAACCCATGATCAGAGAGTAGAACTGCTCTGTGTTTCATGACATTTCCTCCCGTCCCACATCGAGTACCACGAGTGAACCTACTGGGGCACAAATAGGACTCACATGTCGGTTGGTGATGACATTTTTAGAATCTTTGCTCTCAGGTAATTCTGAGGAGGATTTCAAAGATGTGAAACCCCCCACTGGTTGTAAATGTTGAGTCACTGTTGGTTCTTCACATCAACTCTTATTCTCCTATAAATCTGATGGTGGTTTATATTCTCTAACATAAAACATTTTTAAGTTGTATTTCAACAACCCATTCGTCAGATACTGTATCTGTTTGACTTAGTTTGAAGAGACACCTTTGCATTTGCTCTGAGAAAGGCAGCAGAAAATACCTGCACGGACAGACTCCAGCTGTGGAAGTTGGAGGTGATGTTCTTCTCAATCAGGGACTGCAGCAGATCCTTGGGGAAACCTCGAAAGACTCGGCTGGACAGGGCCGCTGAAGAGGACGGAGGTCCGGAGAAGCAGTTCACAAGAGAGGGAACGTCACATTTTTAGTCATAACTTCGGTCTCTTGTCTGCCGGGTTGGAGATGAGGGTTAACGGGCGAGGAGAGCCATGTGCAGGCTCATTCGCATGGGATCCACCCAAATCCAATCGCATGGAGCACCGCGAGTTATAGCGCTGTGGTTCACAGCTTGGTGCTACATTAATGTACGTATGGTGTCTCTTTGTGTGACTAAAAGACCAACTGGCTGCCTGGACGTAGTCAAATCTGTCCATCTAGGTCTAAACTGGAATTGTTGGAAAAGGGACTATTCATACATTATGACACTATCTCTAAACCTTGTTTGACAGAAAACGAACAGGCCAACAGTTGCTGGGAGGAAATCGAGCGGCGAACAGGGACGGAGAAGGACACCTGGTGTGAGCGTGAGCGGTAGAGCCACGGCCTTGGTGTCGGTGAGGGTCAGCAGGTTCTTGTGGGCCGTGATGACGGACAGCTGCTGGAAGCCCTGACAAGTCCCCCAGATGGGGAAGTGGTCGCCGCCGTCGTTGGCCTGCGGAGGACCGGAGACAAGGAGAATCAGCCAGACGGGATCCCGCCATCTCGAACGAACGGATAATCAATGAAAGCTGATGGACCAGCTGATTGATTCACTACGAATGTATTTAACAGATTTTGGATCATCTTGTAATGCTGCTCAAGAAAAGAGTTTGATTACATAGAATAATAATAGAGTAATTCTTTTCAGGGAAGTTTGAAGGCCCAGGCGTTGAAGATGAGAGATGACTCTTTTCTTAATCGTTTATTTCTTCTTACAAATTAATGGTTGAGAGAATGGAAGATGTTTCATATTTCACCTTCAGAGCCAATCGGTAAAAGATCCTGGCTGCTCGACTGAACTGCGACTTTTGAAGGTCCACATCTCCTCCCGGCAGCAGCAGCCTGAGGGAAACACTCAGATTTAGATTCAGAAGCTCTGAGATGTTCTCTACATATGACATGATAACATGAACACAATATTACAAAACCGGCTGTTTGAAGCCTTCGACTAGGTTAAAGATCTTCAACTGAGCTGCAACAAACCAATAAATCACTCAACTTACCAATGAAAACCCAAATAGAGAACCCCGGTTTACTCACCCATTTATTGAGTTAAAGATGTTAGCGTATTCTTCTTCTGTGCGATTGATTCTGGGGACCAGAAGAGGCATAAATTCCATTTACAGTTCACACCCACGTTGGTCCAAAACACCCACCGTTTCATCCTACACGACAAGTTAAGTTGTCCTAATTGGGATGTGAATGGTGGAGTTATGACATAATGCTCATAATGCTCCTTCGCAGCAAACACGTGTGGGAAACGGATCAGCCGGAAAGCTTCAACGCTTCCCTTCAGCTGCAGCTATGGAACCTATTTTATCATCATTATATTATTAAACATTGCAGCTAGAATTATTATAACCTGTTTGTCTGTGGCCTTTGTTTAAATAATAAATGAACACGCCAGCATTCTCAGTTGGTTCAGGGATCCGAGTTGAGTTCTTCAGACGAACTGTTGAGGCTTTTCTTCCCGTCCGTAATCTGAGCTTCTTCTGGCTGGGAACCAAATGTCTTTTCTTTGTGGATTTAGTCACGTTTAGTTGAAGCAAATGGGCCATTAAATGGAAGCTAAGTGCTAAGTGTTTGAGCCCAGAAGCCAGAATTACCCCCTTAGTATATATACTTAGTTGACGTATACTAACCCTACCTGATGGGCACGACTCTCGCCCCGGCCCCCTCCAGGTACTTGACGTAGGACGCGGCGATGTAGGACGAGCCGCGAGCAAACTGGTCTCCTGGAAGGTTTTCCTGCGCCAGCACACCTAGAGGGACGGAGACATCAAACAACTCACACCTTCTTCTCACATGGAGGAAGTACAACAGAGGCCTTCACCGACGACATCTTGGAGAAGCACAAAGAGACATAAAATGTCCCTTGAGAGACCAAAATACCACAAAGACACAGGCAAACATGTCAAATGTCTCTCTCTCTACTTGGGCTTGGTCCTTCCCGTCCTCCTGCTTCTTTCAGTGAGTAAACTGCCATTTGTAGGGTTGATTGGCCTTCTGATGACTTTGGAAAACAGGTCTTTGGACAGAATTCATTCATTCACAGGGTCAGGGACAGTCACGGGTCACCTGATGGGACCCGGCGGACAAACAGGGGGACGTGACAACGTGCACAACGAGATGGGTAACAAAGAGAGACACAACACATCCACACAACTGCCTGTCTGGCGTGTAATCACATTGAATGTTGGTATTAATACCACATTTGTTTGTTTGTTCGATTTTGTAAATATTTTTACATCATCATAACCTGACCACACGCACACGCACACGTGTACACACGCTCTATGTCAACACGCACACACCTTTCCTCGAACGTTCTATGATTACATAACAGCTGTTAACATGATGTCTCTCTGCCTCTGCCTGTCTGTACGGACACACACACACGCGTCCTGTCCACGGGGGGTCTTACCTATGACCGGTCGGTGGTTGAGCAGCTGGATTCTGGCCGCCGCGCACAGATGCGCCGCGCACAGCGCCGCGCACAGCGCCGCGGTCGGCCGACACATCTGGAACAGCGGAGAGGAGCAGCGCGCGCTGGAAGCTTCGCGGTGTCTGTGGATGAGGACGGAGGGCGGAGACGATCCTCCCGGCAATGTTCGGCTCCTCTGGAGTCACTGGTGGGACTCCCCTCCGGCCCCGAGACTCTTCCTCCTGCGCTGTGCTCCTTGAAATAGATCCGCCCACCCCCTCCCCCCCCCTCCTCCTCCTCCTCCTCCCTACCCTCCTCCTCCTCCCCCCCCTCCACACAGACTCATACACGTTGTGCAACTCAGGTAGAATTTGTATTTGTTTATTATTTAATTTCATCACGGCAGGTTGAATGAGGTGGGTGGGGGGGAGGTATTTGAAATCGTATTAATACAATGTTATTGATACAATGTCATTGATACAATGTAATTAATACAATGTCATTAATAGGGGCTGGCCCCGCCCACACGAAACACATCAGGCACCGCGGCTGAAACTGCTGAGTCACATGCGCACTTAAAAGGGGGTTTGCATGACTCTGCGAAAATTGCTGAACTTCTCCTTACTAAGAGAAAGTATCTATGACGTTATGTATAATCCGTTGGATTAATGTGTATTTGCAGTGTATCTCATATATTGTTTTCCATAGATATAGATCTGCTGATGTTTGTATTTACTGTTACTGACGCTCAAACAAGAAGAACAGGAAGTGTCATTATCGTCTCCTTTTCACCTCTTTACTCTTGTGGGATCTTTGACATCCTCACTCTCTACATAGAAGTTTGACCTATTTTGTTATTAAGTGGATCCATTAGGAGTCATCACAGCCTTTTTCAGTTAAAATATAATTTTACAACATTGGTAAATAGACAGATGGATATATTGATAGATAGATGGATGTATTGATAGATAGAGGGACAGATATATCGGTAAATTGATGGATGTATTGATAGATAGAGGGACAGATATATTGGTAAATTGATGGCTGTATTGATAGATAGAGGGATAGATATATTGGTAAATTGATGGATGTATTGATAGATAGAGGGACAGATATATTGGTAAATTGATGGATGTATTGATAGATGGACAGACTCTCTCGTCCTGCATGTTGAGCCCCTCCGGAGCGTCACGCTTCCACAAGCCGCTCAGCAGTGAGTGACTTCCTCTATCCGGACTCGGCTTATCAGCGAGCTGCAGCTGCTGTGAGCAAAAACAATCCTCACACTCTCATTTAATCAGTTACTTTTTCTTCTTTGCAACGTGGCATGCATCCATTTGAGTTTCTTACATTCACTGTGTGAACTTCAGAACTTCTGCGGAGCTGCACACTTGTTCCCAGCGTGCGTTCCCTGGGGGCCTTTCAATGTGACACGCCGTGTGGTCTGACAAGTTCCTCTCCCGCCTCCTACCAAGCCATAATGTGTTGGGGGGGGCAATGCAGTAAGGATAAGGTGTCTTTGTGTGCGTGTTAACTCGAGTCAGCAGTTTGCACTGCAGGTGCAGCTCGCGGATCACCGGCTTCATCTGCAGCGCGCGGACAGACCTCCACTGGAGAGCCACAAGGGGTCACCCTCCTCCAGCAAACGGACCTCTAGTTGGATCACTCCACTTCCTGCCCAGTTTGGATCGTCTGCCTGGCTGTGATTGGTTGCCACTGTCGCTCTCAGACCTCCTGCTCACTCAACCTCCCGTTGGTGACAAAGGGTCAAGGGTCACTAGTTTGCGTCAGGGTTCAGATCGCGTATCGCCACAAAAGCCAAGAGAAGTGTAAAACTGCATCATCTCTGTAGTGACCAGCAGGGGGCGACTCCTCTGCTCCCATAGACGTCTATGAGGAAATGACTCTACTTCTCTGTAGTGACCAGCAGGGGGCGACTCCTCTGCTCCCATAGACGTCTATGAGGAAATGACTCTACTTCTCTGTAGTGACCAGCAGGGGGCGACTCCTCTGCTCCCATAGACGTCTATGAGGAAATGACTCTACTTCTCTGCAGTGACCAGCAGGGGGCGACTCCTCTGCTCCCATAGACGTCTATGAGGAAATGACTCTACTTCTCTGTAGTGACCAGCAGGGGGCGACTCCTCTGCTCCCATAGACGTCTATGAGGAAATGACTCTACTTCTCTGTAGTGACCAGCAGGGGGCGACTCTTCTGCTCCCATAGACGTCTATGAGGAAATGACTCTACTTCTCTGTAGTGACCAGCAGGGGGCGACTCCTCTGCTCCCATAGACGTCTATGAGGAAATGACTCTACTTCTCTGTAGTGACCAGCAGGGGGCGACTCCTCTGCTCCCATAGACGTCTATGAGGAAATGACTCTACTTCTCTCTTGATTTATTCCCTCAGTAAACATTGTAAACATGAGTTTATGGTCTCAGTCTCTAGTTTCAGGTCTTCTTCATGCAGCATGATGCTCATTTAGTGAATGATGGTCCATTTAGAGTCAAACAGACCATAAAGCAGGGGAGGCTTTAGGGGGACGTGTGGGAGACGAGCGTGACACTGGGGCTTCGAGGTGACGTATTCAGGGCGGATGTGGACACGCCGTTCCGCTTTATGAATACTAAACGAGGTGGAGAAGGTTGAAGTGTCAATAATTAAAGATCAAGTTTGTGTGCTGTGAAAAAGAGAAGAGATGAACCACAGAAAAAAAACGTGCGCGCCCAGACGATAAAAACGAGTCTGACGGAAAAATATTGAAGTTATTATATATGAAAGTATTCATTTAGGTATTCCTTCCAGTGTGCTGTATCTACTAAAAGGAGCCTACTATGAAATACTCCCACAGTCTGCTGATAGAGCCGCAGGTTTGGGTGAAACGTTTTACAAACATGTGTCTCCTCTCTTGTCCTCTCCGGGGACGAGCACCATGATTCATGTTACACCAACATGAAGAACACCTGCAGTTCATCGACGCCGTTGAGTTCTTCGTCTGCTCCATGTTTTCAGTATCTGCACGTTGTTTGGAGAAATTAAACATTACCATAAATTGGAATGAATCCCTTGTTCCTTTTCTTTTAAAACAAGGACCCTTGACTGTAAGAAACAGACACATAAGTTTAATGATCTGCGCTCAAAGTTGCATATTTATTTTTCCTTTGCAGCCACATGGGACGAGCTGCCTCCTCACAACAAACTGTGTTTTGTGAAGTGAAGAAGAGGAAGAGGAGAGTCAATTAACGACAGATGAGTGCCGACCATCAGGGGAGAGAGAGGGAGAGAGAGAGACAGGGGGAGGGAGAGGGAGGGAGAGAGACCATTGGAGGGACCGACCGTCACACCGACTGTCAGCGGGGTCGCACCGGAGAGAGAGGAGCCGCTACTCGCCGGTCATTGATAGACGCACGGGGGGGAGGTCGGGGGGGAGGTCTGAGGGAGGGGGAGGAACAGCACGAGGAAGGAAGCAGAAGAAGGAGGCACCTGGGGCTGGAACGTTGTATTTGCTTTCGCCTGCGTGTCAACGCGTTAACGCGAACAGGATCTACTGCCCTCTTCATCACACCACTACTGCTCCTCATCACCCTCCTCTCTTTTCTTCTCCTCTTCCTCCCCTCCTCCTCTCCTCCTCTCTCCTCCCTCATGAACATGCCGGGCTGGAGGAGGAACCTCACTTTCTGCCTGCAGCGGATGCACGAGGAAGGTAAGGAGGCAAAACAAAGTGCGTATTTGTGTTTTGGGCACGTGCACGCGCGCGCGTGCGTAAGCCTGCGTCGCACGCGGATACAGGTCGCTTGTTTGGAGACACTTTTCACGCGCTCAGAGCGCAGGTGCGTGCACGCGCCTCCCGCGCATGTGCTCTGCGGGCTGATGGAAGCACCTGCAGCTGTGCTAATTGACCGGGAGTGCGCGCGCGCGTGTGGCGCGTGTCACCAGCGGTCTGTGCCGCCGTTTCAGTGGAGATCTGTGAGAGGCTTCTGATGCTGGGTGCGCGTGCGTGTGTTTGCGTGTTAGAGAGAGAGAACGAGGGGGGAGGCTGCGATGGTCCTGCAGCATGAACACAGGAGGGGGGAGGGGGGGGGGGGGCAGACAGTGATGCTGTTGGTCAGCTACGTTGTGCAAGCGCGTGCGCGAGAAGGTAAGTGTTTGCAGAGCACAAAGTGTCTGTGAAACAGAGAGAGAGAGGGGGAGAGAGGGGGGGGGGGAGTCTTTACTACCAATCCAGAGAAATATCTGGATTTGGGGCCACTCCACATCTGGAGAAGCGATGTCAAGCTCACATGATGATTACAGCGAAGAAAATGATAGAAAATCACGTAACTGTATTTTGTAAATGTTATTATTATTATTATAATCAAACCAACAGTCTGTGCTGCATTTGAGCAAACTGCTGATTTCGGGGACTTGACCCCCGTCCACCTCAAAGGTCGCCCTCCCTTCAGCTAGCTCGCGCCCTGGTTGTCGTTAGCTTCAAGGCTAACACGGGGCTGCAGGGCCGACGCTATCTTTGTGAGCTGTCGGCCGCGGTTATCGTCGCGCCTGTTCCCTCGACGAGGACTACCAATAGATATAGAAATAATAAAGAAAATACTATAACATCGCAATAAAAAGGTTTAGATAATGTTTCATTATGTCTTTATGACGAACAAAAACATGGAAACACAGGGACATCATAATATGTACAATATATATGTATGTATAAACTCCGAAGCGATTAGAGATATTTTAGTCATGATTTATTTCTGTAAAGAAGAACAACTTAACAAGGGGAAGGAATTCTACTCCGATTACATGACTTTCTGTTAAAAAATAAAAGTAAAAGCTTCTATGTTGACCAGAGGGAAGTTAACTCTCATATTCAATGTTGTAAAACCTGTCTGATTGTATCTAATGGAATGTATTGTAACCAACGGCTCACTTTGAGATTCGGTTGTCACCGTCTTGGATTACAGCTGTCGCCATGCTGTTTTTTTTCCTAAATGGACCATCATTTACTAAATGAACATCATGCCTATTGAAGAAGACCATAAACTCATGTTTACAATGTTTACTGAGGGAATAAATCAAGAGAGAAGTAGAGTCATTTCCTCATAGACGTCTATGGGAGCAGAGGAGTCGCCCCCTGCTGGTCACTGCAGAGAAGTAGAGTCATTTCCTCATAGACGTCTATGGGAGCAGAGGAGTCGCCCCCTGCTGGTCACTACAGAGAAGTAGAGTCATTTCCTCATAGACGTCTATGGGAGCAGAGGAGTCGCCCCCTGCTGGTCACTGCAGAGAAGTAGAGTCATTTCCTCATAGACGTCTATGGGAGCAGAGGAGTCGCCCCCTGCTGGTCACTACAGAGAAGTAGAGTCATTTCCTCATAGACGTCTATGGGAGCAGAGGAGTCGCCCCCTGCTGGTCACTACACAGAATGCTGGTTAAAGACACTTACAGAGATGGCCTCTTCAAAACCAACTGACCCCTTTACGATCAAACAGAGTTTATTACCCTCTATACACGTGTACGCATTGTGTGCACGTTGTGTTCTTTTCGTCCAAGGCGGTTCTTCCTGGTTTGGGTCGGATGAAGGGTCCTCTAAATGTTGCGTCCCGGTGACGGCAGTTGGTGGAAGGCCCTTTGCTCTCTGAACGGGATGATGCCTGCGGGCATGAAGCCGGGTCAATAAAGAAACGTCTGATTTCTCCTGGGCTTAATGTGGGAAGGCTGGCCGGCAGCGAGCTTCCACCTCAACCCCTTGTCCAAAACCTTTAGCGTGAGGAGCCGAGGATCGCCATAACGGTCACATACAGACGTGGCCATATTACAGCAGCGTCTTGTGGCACTAAATGAAGTGAAAGCGTTCGTGTTCACTCCTCATATTCTCTATAGCAGAATAGTGATTCGTTCAGACCGTGTGACCTCTGACCCCGGGAGGATGCTCGGAATTCCACCTGTTGTTTATTTCATCCGAGTGCGACAGAGACAGATCGATGGTGCACGGAGGAGTGAGAATAGAGTGTGTGTGTGTGTGTGTGTGTGTGTGTGCATATGAAGCGTAAAAAAGGTGTTTGCTCAAGGTGATGGTGTGTGAAACAGAGAGAGAGAGAGAGAGAGAGAGGGGTTTGCTGACAAGGATAGCGGCCTCATGGACCCTTACTAACAGCTATTTGAGGCTTTTTATTGCATCAGTCCGTCATATTTAATGAAATGTGTTCAGGGAAAATTTGTGTGAAAGAGGTGAGAACATCGTCTTTGATGGAAGCTCGGTGGCAGAAGAGTGTTTAACATCTTCCAGCGGTTTGTACTCGAGCTTGGTAGTAAGAAAACTTATATACTATATACTATATATAGCTTTCTGGCATTCTGATCCAGCTAATCATAATCATAATGAAAAATAATTATCAGTCAATTTCAGAAAGCTTATTTGTCAGCACTTTGGGTGAATACAAATTGTAATTGTAATGTGATTTAGTTAGTGACAGGGTGGGATCCATGGCAACGTATCGCTCTGACAGCTGGGGGCGGGGCTTAGCAAAGGGTCAACTGTTTGTTTTACATGTTGAGCTTTTCTTCGTCTATCGGGCAGGTGAGCGGAGACGAGGGGGGAGAGATGGCGACAAACCTTCCTGATTGTCACCGTAACCTCCAAATAACAGGCGGATGGATAGAAAAGATAACAACGTCGTTACCGCTCCTTTCTGCGTACGCCATTGTCCTGCATTGTGTGTGTGTGTGTGTGTGTGTCTGTGTGTGCGGTTAACAGGACATGACCACTGTGTAATGCATTTATAAGTAGCTTCGCCACCGCTGGGTAGCAGTTGTTTGATCAACGCCTCGTTCCCGCGCTGGAGGACAGATTACGGATAAGCAAGCCTGTCAGTGTGTGTGTGTGTGTGTGTGTGTGTGTGTGTGTGTGTGTGTGTGTGTGTGTGTGTGTGTGTGTGTGTGTGTGTGTGTGTGTGCCAGAGAGAGAGAAAAGAGAGAATGTTTGTGCAGGAAGAACTCATCTATCACGCCGACGATGTGGAGAAATTTAAGGTTACAAACAACAATGGCTGCTGTGATTTGCATGAAAGACAGAGGGGGGGTGATGAGGAAAAGAGAATGAGGGGGGGGGGACGAAAAGACAAATGGAAAGAGACTCTGAGAAAGATAAAAGCCGAGGAGAGTGTGAAGGAGATGGATAGAAGGAGATCACATTAATCAGGAGGAGATGGAATAACGGGAGCAAACCTGCGAGTGTGACTGAGCCCCGAACCCCCAGAAGCTCTCAGTGAGCCCCGGGTGTGTTACCGCTGATGGACGGAGAGGAGGAGGAGGAGGACCAGAGGAGTTTAACACTCGAGGTGTCGCCTGCATCGTCAGTGCATCTCTCGTGTTTATTTCCAGCCACTAGTTTAACTAATTAATAAGACTTTTAGTGACATAAATTAGAACACGTCCAAATTCCTTTGGCAAAACTCTGGCCCTGTGAGCCAATGAGAGACGAGGTGTACTTCACTCCCACAATGCAACAGGTGTTTCCTCGTGGAGGGAAGGTGTCAGTGGGTGAGACGCCGGCGTTCAGCAGGAGGAGGAAACACTCCTGGAGATTTTAAGCCAAACTACTTTCGTTCATTTAGAAAAGACAGCGTTCATGTACCGATCCGATTTTAACCAAAACCCCCTGGGACAGATGACCAGGAACATTGTGTGAAGTCGCATTTCTTCTTCGCCATCATTTTTCTACACCGACGTATCGACGGCTGAGACGACCTTTGGGCTGAAAAGGTCACGCGATGGATCGCAGCTGCTGCCTGAATATAGTGAATATTTATCATAACATACGTGAAGGTTATGAGATCCAGAGCCGATGAAGAAAACCGCTTGATTTTCACTTTACTTTTTACAGGAACTGGATTCCATCAGTGACGTTATTCAGAACCGAGCGGTTTTCAAATTGTTCTTATAAAGATAAAAAAACTAATTTAAAGAGAGATTATAAAGTGCTGCAGAATTAAAAAAAATGTTCTCACATTTTAAGTGCCACATGATTCAGAGTTAAACCAGGACGTCATAACATATCTGACTTTGGTGTCTTCTCACATTTACTGTAATAATGACCTCTGTCAGCTTTTCCACCGCCTGAGACGTTGTTCTGCATAGCGAGGTCCTGGAAGAACAAACGTAACCCACGGACCTGTTTTAGTGTCAAATATGATACAATGCAGTGCATTGTGGGTCCTTCGTAGTCCCCGTATCTGTTGATTGTAATCCTGTCGGGTGTTGGTTCTGCTTTTTTGGAGGCCGTGGATGAAAAGCGACGCCTCGTCATATTTCTCTTGAGAGAACATGGGGATGTCCTCCACGCATTGCCAGTGTGTGTGTGTGTGTGTGTGTGTGTGTGTGTGTGTGTGTGTTGTGTGTGTGTGTGTGTGTGATGAAGAAGGCACGTAGCCCTGGGTGAGCAGTGGGCGAGAGCGGTAACGTGGCTTCAGTCATAAAAGGATCTGACGATGCGCATCAAAAACAAGCGCTCCTCTCCTCCTCCTCTCCTCTCCTTCTTCTGGTTCCTCTCCTCGTCTCTCCTTCAGCGTCTCTCTTCTTCTCTGTTCAACTGTTTGGCTCCAGTTGTTTCACTTTGCTTTTTTTCCAGCCTTCTCTCTCCTCCTTCATGTCTCCTTCATGTCTCCTCCCTTCCTTTCCTGCGGCTTTCCCCTTGCTCCTTCCTGTCAAAACGACCGCGATGTTTGACCGAAGGCCGTCGTCTCCTCACGTTCTTTCCCCCCTTTTTCTTTCATTCCCCGTGAAATAAAAATGAGCGGCGGTTTTCGCCGAGGTCTGTGGTTTCTCGCTCCCAAGCCCAGATCAGCTCCGAGAGATTTACGAGCCGCAGAACGATTTCTCGTTTCCGTCAGGTTCTTTACATGCGGCGGTGGTTCTCCGGGCTCCCGGCCCCGTCGGTTCCCGGCTGCTGTCGCTTCCCTCTCCATTTGTTATCGCAGACACGTCAACGCTCTTGATGATGTCGACTGAAGTCCCTCATTTCCTATTTCGCCAAAGCCGCCATGCATCAATCTCACAACCTCATCTCGCCTCCTGCACTTTTACCCCTCTTTGCCTCCTCCTCCGCACGGCCTCCCTCTTTCCAGCCTCCAGCCCCGAGCCTCTGATGACCAAAGTCGGCCGAGTCACGGCTGCTCTACTCGGTCCGACCGTCCTCTCTTTCACGCCCACAAACTCCACGTTCGTCTTTCTTCAGGCTCAGTGGCCGTGGTCCGCGTCTCGCTGTCGCTCTGCTGCTTTGACACCTCCCGTGTCCTTATGTATGTCTGCATCTCCGCCGTCATTATCTGCTAGCGGAGGCAATCGTCTTCCTCCGCGCTCCGGTTCATTCGTCCTCACGGTGTCCTGAATTTAAATTGCTTCACGCTGCACCGTCAACCGCTGCCCTCTTTGTATAACCTTCCGTACGCTTGCATTTCATAAAAGACTCTGCTACATCAACACCAGTTTGTGAACTAAAACATATTTTTGTGCATTTGCACCGTGGAGACGAACACTGGGGCGACTTGGTTCCGTCAGGAGTTATTGATCTCTGCTGATTGATGATGAGAATTGGTGGGTGAAGGTCCAGAAGACAAGCAAACAGAGACTAAACTGAAGAACTTCAGGGATATCCTCGATTGGCCATCATGTTCCTAACAACACATTTACTCTCTATGCTGGCGTCTCATCTAGGTGGTAACAGCTCGACATTTGGGGAGCCAATCAATGACAACTGGTGACTATCATCAGATGCATCAATTCCAGACCTGAGACATAATACAGACTCAAACGGCCCCCGTGCCGATCCACTTCTTCAGCCTCTTTTTGTTAAAGTAAACACTGGATGCTGTATTTCCAAAGGGAGACTGGGCTGCAGGATTCATCTATTCTACAAGTCAAATTGAGTGAACGTGCTCATTAGGGGTTTCTGCACGGTTGCAAAATGCTCAGACGTTTTTTGTACATTTTCAATGACGATGTATTCAATCGTTTTTCTTACAATATCTGCTAATACAAACTAAATCATGAGTAATGCTCTCTAACCTGAGCGTGTGGTAGAAGCCTGAACTACAAACCTTTGACCTTTGACATCTTGGCTTTTTGCCACCAGTGAACGGAAAGGAACATATTTGGACTGAGGAGGACAAAGAGATGCTGCGTGTTGCTGTTAACCTTCCAATCACAGTAAAGCATCCCATCCTTTATGGTTTCCTTGACCACAATCTACTAAATGAACATCACGCTGTATTGACTTGAAACTAGGTTTGCTGAGGGAATAAATCCAGAGAGAAGTAGAGTCATTTCCTCATAGAGGTCTATGGGAGCAGAGGAGTCGCCCCCTGCTGGTCACTACAGAGAAGTAGAGTCATTTCCTCATAGACGTCTATGGGAGCAGAGGAGTTGCCCCCTGCTGGTCACTACAGAGAAGAAGAGTCATTTCCTCATAGACGTCTATGGGAGCAGAGGAGTCGCCCCCTGCTGGTCACTACAGAGAAGTAGAGTCATTTCCTCATAGACGTCTATGGGAGCAGAGGAGTCGCCCCCTGCTGGTCACTACAGAGAAGTAGAGTCATTTCCTCATAGACGTCTATGGGAGCAGAGGAGTCGCCCCCTGCTGGTCACTACAGAGAAGTAGAGTCATTTCCTCATAGACGTCTATGGGAGCAGAGGAGTCGCCCCCTGCTGGTCACTACAGAGAAGTAGAGTCATTTCCTCATAGACGTCTATGGGAGCAGAGGAGTCGCCCCCTGCTGGTCACTACAGAGAAGTAGAGTCATTTCCTCATAGACGTCTATGGGAGCAGAGGAGTCGCCCCCTGCTGGTCACTACACAGAAGTAGAGTCATTTCCTCATAGACGTCTATGGGAGCAGAGGAGTCGCCCCCTGCTGGTCACTACAGAGAAGTAGAGTCATTTCCTCATAGACGTCTATGGGAGCAAAGGAGTCGCCCCCTGCTGGTCACTACAGAGAAGTAGAGTCATTTCCTCATAGACGTCTATGGGAGCAGAGGAGTCGCCCCCTGCTGGTCACTACAGAGAATGCAGTATTGAACGTTTTCTCATACACACACTCAGATTTGCAGAACCGGGGGGACAAATTGGTAATTTGTGAACATGCCTCCCATGAGAAAGAGTTGGCGGCACCACAGGCTGGTCAGAACTCATCATCTATTCTCCTTCATTATCTTTTATACCGTCTGAGAAGAACCGTCATTGCTTTAACTGTAAAACAAGTATCACACATCTGCTACTTCTCTACTCTACTAAATACTCCTCTTACAAACCGTTGACTGTTATCTGTCCAGGTTCCGTGTGAAAACCAGCCCATGGCGCCGGTTGTAGCTCGTAACGTGGATGTGAGAATGTGGAGGACCTACTTATTGCTACGTGTCGGCTTTTCGCCTGTAACCTCTCCATCACGCTCCAAAATCCTGCTGCAACTTCCACTACGAGCTCAGCGCTTAGCGATGCGGCAGCGGAGCATCGAGGGGCGGAGGTGGAGGTGGAGGTGGGGGCGAGTAGAGTGCCGGGTGGAGAGGAGGGGAAAGGAATGAGCTGGAGATGGAGCCAAGTGAAAGAAGTAAAGTCGTGAGGCAGCGAGTGTGAGATGGAAAAGGAATAAAGCTCCACATAATTGAATTTTAAAATGCCCGTTTTATCGATCCACCGAACGACGCAGCCGCCTTTCCGTGCGCCCAAATTACACCATCCTCCTTCTCCCCCGATAAGGAAAACAACGCCTATGAAAGCTATGAAATGAAAAAAGAAAACGGGCAGAAGGAGAGAAAGATGTCAAACGCAGGTGACGCCACAGAGGATGGAGGCAGGATTTCACTCAGCAGCTTCAGGATGGCGGCCAAAAAGATGGAAATTTATCCCCAAATCTCCGCTGTTGCTGGCGGTGAGACCTCGATGGGCCTCGTGTGGGGGCCCTTCGTTTACACTGTTTACTGTATCATTATTATTATTATTGTCTCTGCACGCTCTGTTTATTAGAATTCATACGTTGACTTTGGTTGTCACCAATGTGCTTGAATGAGTTTTGCTGCTCGACCCTTTGGCTGAGCTCACCTTTACCAGCACACGTGAAGTGTGCGACGGTGGAAGCAACGTCCTGCCCGGTGATCGCGGAGGTCCAATAAAAGGACACAGCGTGTCCCGGAAAAGCTTTTACAGCAGAATAACCTGTCGAACCTTCTGAATATCACAAAATAAAACTTGTGGTCGAGGAGAATAAATCATCTCTCTGAGAAACATGCATCCACAAGACGGATGGGAGGCACCTCTGGATCATTTAATATAATGTAATACTACTGGCAACGAGGCATTTGCATTGAGATAATGTTGGCCATAATTCATACTTCTGTCAGAGGAGAAAACACGTTTACAATCGCGGTTCTAATGTTTCAACTAATGTCTCCACAAACTGGGACGCACACTACAGCTTACACTTGAAATCTTGCATAAATAAATCAAACTATTCATCAAATGCACGTCACCACCACTACGTTCTTTATTTCTTATTTCTTTTTTGTTGAATGAATCATGTTTTGTGCGTGTGAGGAAGAATGGACTAGAACACTAGAAGGTTCTTCAGCCGTCTGGTCCCTGGTCAAACCTTTTAATGGTTCCACATGGAACCATTAAAAGTCTTGTACCACGGATCTCTATCTATGTCTCTTTATGTCTCTCTATGTCTCTTTATGTCTCTTTATGTCTCTCTATGTCTCTTTATGTCTCTATGTCTCTCTATGTCTCTTTATGTCTCTTATATGTCTCTCTATGTCTCTTCATGTCTATCTATGACTCTCTATGTCTCTCTATGTCTCTTTATGTCTTTATGTCTCTCTATGTCTCTCTATGTCTCTATATGTCTCTTATATGTCTCTCTATGTCTCTTCATGTCTATCTATGACTCTCTATGTCTCTTTATGTCTCTATGTCTCTCTATGTCTCTCTATGTCTCTATATGTCTCTTATATGTCTCTCTATGTCTCTTCATGTCTATCTATGACTCTCTATGTCTCTTTATGTCTCTATGTCTCTCTATGACTCTCTATGTCTCTCTATGTCTCTCTATGTCTCTTTATGTCTCTATGTCTCTCTATGTCTCTTTATGTCTCTTATATGTCTCTCTATGTCTCTTCATGTCTATCTATGACTCTCTATGTCTCTTTATGTCTCTATGTCTCTCTATGTCTCTCTATGTCTCTATATGTCTCTTATATGTCTCTCTATGTCTCTTCATGTCTATCTATGACTCTCTATGTCTCTCTATGTCCTTAAGTGTCTCTCCTTCTGCCCGTTTTTGACCTGCACACAGTCTGCACAGAGTCCTTATGGCTTTTCTACAGCGCTGTGCGTGTGGGAACATGTGTGTATAATCCTGTACGTGTGTGTGCGTTGGTGAATGCACGTGACATTGTTGTGTGTTTTACGTCTGTATTGTGTGTCTTTGTGTGTGTGTTTCCCACTGTGAGGTTGATGTGAACATTAATGCGTCCTGTTCTCAGAGTTGGGCCTTCAGGATGAGCCGTTTAGCACAATTAAGCATCTATGTGTGGAATAATAAACTAAACTTCACAAGGATCTATTTGTAACTTACATGTAAACACGTAACGTCCAGCTGAAGAGACGTCAGACGTCGGCTTATTGACGGTTTCATTCCACTCGATCCGATGAGCCCTGAAGCCCCGTACCGTTTATTAGAAGTAATATTGAACACAACCGCATCCTATTCGACCCATTTGACACTACAAATCCGTGGTGCTCCGCTATTACACACACACACACACACACACACACACACACACACACACACACACACACACACACACACACACACACACACACACACACACACACACACACACACACGCACACACACCTGTCGTCCTCTATGCTCTATGGACAGACGATGATGTCACACCTGTCACCCGTCACCCGCACAGCACCGGTGGGTTAGAATGTGTTTATGCGTAATATAAGCCCCGCCCACAGCAAACGGTGAGGACGACCTTAAACTGCTGAAGTCTGTGGAACATTGACAAAGTCTCCTCCCGGCGCCGCCCGTGGACCTTCTGTACCTTCATGTTGGTGATGTTTGCTCGACATTTGTTTGAGTGGCAGCGGACTTAAGTGGGACCCTGACCTAAAGGGGCGTGGCTTATTTTGACGGATTCCTCCGCGGCGCTTTCCCTGAGACTTGCGGTCCACAAGTTCCAGGCCAAAGCGCAAAGTCTGCCGCCACCTGGCCGACCCTCGGACTCTCCGGCGACGCCCCCGCCGAGCGCCAAGGGTATCAAGACACAGCGGGGACAGCGGGACGGACGTCCGCGTGTTACAAACAACGCGGCGAGACACTAAAGCCACGCATGAAGCTGTTTGTCATCAGCGGCTCCATCAAAGGAGACCGTGTCTCGTCTGCAGGTGGGCTGCTGTCGGGTTGGCTGAGCTGCTCAGGGTTTTCAGGCGGTCGCTTAATTAGGTTTCAGTTAATTGGACACCCACATGCGGCTTATACGTCAATTACAGGCCAAACTGTGAAAAGCAGCAGCACTTCTGCGCCCCCACAATCCCCCCCAGCCTGCCCCTCCATCACTCTCCAGGTGCCGTGTGGTGTTGGCTGTGAAAAGGCGGTTGTGTGTGTGTGTGTGTGTGTGTGTGTGTGTGTGTGTGTTGTTGTTGTTCGACCAATCCACATCCCAACATTTGGGAATCATAGTCGCTGGTTGTGTTGCAGCAGCCTGTTGGGCTGTGAGGCTTCATGAGCGGCCGACAACGATGCATCGCGTTACAACAAAAGGGCGCCGCGGGTTTGCCGAAACAAACGAGGCGGACGCTTTGATGCGAAGACTTGAGCTGAGCAGCATCAACGTGAAGATACTTGTACTCTCTTTTTAATCCTTCTCACCATCCGCTGTTTTCTCAGGGAATTACAGAAGATCCTCGTCCGGGCCGAAGGCATCAAGGACAAGCCTTTATTCTCTGGCCAAGAACGCGACCGGAACCTCCGTCCCGCCGCAAACACCCCCCCCACCCCCTTACCGCCGTAGTATAACATAAAACAGCTCCACCTCCCCTCTTTGATTCCTAAGGTATCTGCTGCTCACCTGGCACTGAACTCCAGACAGCCTCGGGGTCCCTCTGCCGCGCGAGATGTCGGCGTGTACACAGGTCTTATCTGCTCGGCGGCCTGATGTTATCCAGCAGCTGTATTTATTGTTCTGCACCATCCGGTGTGGGATTTACAAGGAGAGTAAGAGGCGTCTTTCTTCACTCCCCCCCTGGCGGATTTAGATCTAAAAGCTAATTCTCTGGATTATCTCGCCATCTCCCTTCCAGGCGACGACCTTCTTCACGTAGCGCAGCGAGTCCGGGAACAGAGAAAAGTTTGTCTGAGAACACAGTTAATCTGTGTTGGAAAAACATCATATATATATATATATATATATATATATATATATTCATACAGGTACACTCATGTTTTGAGTTTGCTCCCTCGTGAATGCTGATTGTCTGCACCTCGTGAACACGACCAACCCAACGCTTAAACCTTCACGCCCACCTGTCGGGCTCCCCGGGGGTTAGACCTTGAGAGGCGAATCCTGCCAAAGCGTCAACACAGAACCACTCGGACATTTACGGAGGCTTCACTTGTTCTTTGAATGAAACGATTCACTTGAAGGAGAAATCAGTGTTTATACCGTTATTGTCGTTATTGCCCTTTAAGCCGACATGTAAAGGTTGGCAGGTTCTTCTTGGTTTACAGGATCCATCTGGTTAATTCTACTCGTCTGTGTGCTGATCTTCACACTCGGCTCACACATTCACTTTAATGCTCGTCACAGGTGAGGCGCTAACGCGCTCGGCTGCGTCCACAAAATGGAATCACGCATGAAGAACAACAGGGAGCCGACCGGTGTTCACACCTCCTCCAGCTGGTTGTGTTGGACCGGAGATGTGACCATTGTGTGTGTGTGTGTGCAGCTGCCTGTTCTCACCCTGTCAACTTTTTGATTTGGAATGCACAGGAGTGACGTAGAGACCTGTCAATCACAGTAAGCCCCTCCCTAGAGCATCCCCTGCTTTATGGTCTGTTTGACAAGAAATGGACCATAATTTAAGTTTATTTACGTTGTGTTGAAGAAGACCTAAAACTAGAAACTGGGACCATAAACTCATGTTTACAATGTTTACTGAGGGAATAAATCAAGAGAGAAGTAGAGTCATTTCCTCATAGACGTCTATGGGAGCAGAGGAGTCGCCCCCTGCTGGTCACTACAGAGAAGTAGAGTCATTTCCTCATAGACGTCTATGGGAGCAGAGGAGTCGCCCCCTGCTGGTCACTACAGAGAAGTAGAGTCATTTCCTCATAGACGTCTATGGGAGCAGAGGAGTCGCCCCCTGCTGGTCACTACAGAGAAGTAGAGTCATTTCCTCATAGACGTCTATGGGAGCAGAGGAGTCGCCCCCTGCTGGTCACTGCAGAGAAGTAGAGTCATTTCCTCATAGACGTCTATGGGAGCAGAGGAGTCGCCCCCTGCTGGTCACTACAGAGAAGTAGAGTCATTTCCTCAGACGTCTATGGGAGCAGAGGAGTCGCCCCCTGCTGGTCACTACAGAGAAGTAGAGTCATTTCCTCATAGACGTCTATGGGAGCAGAGGAGTCGCCCCCTGCTGGTCACTACAGAGAAGTAGAGTCATTTCCTCATAGACGTCTATGGGAGCAGAGGAGTCGCCCCCTGCTGGTCACTACACAGAATGCATCTTTAACACATGAAGCATTAAAGCTGCAGAACCGCAGGCCTGATATAAATACTATGAACTAAACATGATTTAAATCGATAGCAGTGTTTTGTGTTTAATGAAATGAATTCATTATCTTGAGCTTTTCCGGAGTCTCTGAGATGCATCGCAAGCACAGATTATTTTTTGCTAAAGGTTTATTTTCCACATTTCTGAGTTGATCAAAGTAGGTCAGTAAAACTTTTACCAAACAGAGACAGATGATGATAAAAAAGAGAATTGACTCACACTTTTGTGTTAGAATTTTGGCCGATAGCCAGAACATCCATAATTACATTTGAAAGATGCAAATGTGTATTTATAATAGTAATAATCCCTTGATTCAGCACAAGCGTGACGTGTTCCTGAGGATCGACACACTGACGCGCTGTGATCTCACACATGTTCATCTTTATAACAGCACACAAATCCAACCCGCTCACACTAATTTCTTCCGGCCCACCGGACCGCTTCGGCTTCACCGACACGGAGACGTCAGACTGCTGTCAACCCTTGTAGTGCGTGTGTGTCTGTGTGTGTCTGTGTGTGTGTGTGCGTGTTACAGAAAGCCTGAGTAGACAGCGAGGTGGAGGACGGTGTGTTTAAAACCGCCTGTATTTGCTTGTTCATGTGTGATTGACTGTGTTCATTTGTGCCAGTGGGCAGGCTTTGTGTGTGTGTGTGCGTGTGCGTTTGTGTGTGTCTGCCGTCCCAGCAGCAGCTCACCCATCCACTGAAGCATAGACTCACACAGTCGGAATATAATGCCAATTATATTTGGACAACGCCGCTCACGTCGCATTAAAGCGTCGAGAAATGAACCAATGGAGGAGACGGAGGAAGAGACAGCTGACCCGAGGACACGATTGGGACAAAAGGATGAAGACAAAGAGAGAGGGAGGAAGATGGAGGACATGTAGAAAAAATCACTACAGAGAAGTAGAGTCATTTCCTCATAGACGTCTATGGGAGCAGAGGAGTCGCCCCCTGCTGGTCACTACAGAGAAGTAGAGTCATTTCCTTATAGACGTCTATGGGAGCAGAGGAGTCGCCCCCTGCTGGTCACTACAGAGAAGTAGAGTCATTTCCTCATAGACGTCTATGGGAGCAGAGGAGTCGCCCCCTGCTGGTCACTACAGAGAAGTAGAGTCATTTCCTCATAGACGTCCATGGGAGCAGAGGAGTCGCCCCCTGCTGGTCACTACAGAGAAGTAGAGTCATTTCCTCATAGACGTCCATGGGAGCAGAGGAGTCGCCCCCTGCTGGTCACTACAGAGAAGTAGAGTCATTTCCTCATAGACGTCCATGGGAGCAGAGGAGTCGCCCCCTGCTGGTCACTACAGAGAAGTAGAGTCATTTCCTCATAGACGTCCATGGGAGCAGAGGAGTCGCCCCCTGGTGGACGGTAGGGAGAACGCAGTCTTAAGCCACTTAAGCGTATCTTATTACCATGAAGCCACCATGAAGCACACGTGGAAACAGATATCAGCCTTTGCCATGACATCAAGCATCCAGGTCATAATCACAACCATCCGTCCTGTGGACGTTGATGCAACTTGTCTCTCTGTCTCTTTCTCTTTCTCTCTGTCCAGGCACCTTATCTGAGTTGTGGCGAATGAGAGAAACACAAGAACAGGGCTTTCATGTTTTAAAGCCTGTCTCTGTCTGAATGAACTCTTTCTGATGACATCATCTGTCCTGTTTGGAGGACAGATTTGTAAAAAAAAAGACAGAGGCAGAGATTTCTTGTTTGTGGAAACCGCTGCAATGAAATAATTTATATATCCAACAATAAAAAGGTACAGAAAAGCACATAAAAAACAAGTGTGTCTCCGAAATCACAACAAAGGTCTTTTTAAAGTATGTGTGCGTGTGCGTGTGTGTGTGTGTGTGTGTGTGTGTGTGTGTGTTTGCGCAGTAAAAGGCCATTGCAATATGGGGAGTGATGGTGTGATTTCCGATGAAACAACCTCAATTATCATTAAATTCCCCGACTGCCATTTATCAGAGAACCCAGGGAGAGCTTTCAGGACAGTGTGTGTGTGTGTGTGTGTGTGTGTGTGTGTGTGTGTGTGTGTGTGCCTTTGATGGAACCCTTTCAGCGAAGATGTCAATAAGAAATGATTTTCCTTTTTTATCCCCAACCTGCCTCTCATCGTTTCATTCTTTTCTATTCTTCACCCCCCCATTAGAAATGTTCAATGAATGATTACATTATTTCCATCACTTCCCGTTTCTCTCTCTGGAGTTCTGCTCGGTGTCTTTGCTGACCGATGACCGGGTGCGTCGGTGTCAGAGCGGCGTGTCGATACATCGGCGTCCTCCTCAGGCTCACGATTCACACGGCCGACATGAAAAGGACAAAGGACGGAACAAAATGACGGCTCTGCGCATGTACGACGCCCACAAACAATCAGCCTTCAGAACCAAGCGTTGCATCACGTGGGAAATGAGAAAATGACCCCGGTGACCTCGGTGGTGGTCATCGCCCTGTTAGTGGATTCACACCAAACCGCTTTCAATCACTCTGTTTGAATTCATTTGAGCGACCGCTGAAATGCGCACAGGCAGGAAGACGGACGTCTGAAGAGCGTCCAGGACTTTGTGTGTTTGTCTCAGATAGAAGTGGACAGCAGCAGACAGATTCCAGTGGCAGTCATGCATGAGTACACAGCTGCAGGGAGGAGACGCACACACACACACACACACACACAACTCTTCTTTGCATCTATATTTTAATCTGCTTTGACATTAACAAACAACTATCGTGACGGAGACGGAACGTGGAAGGAGATAGAGGATGCAAAGCCAAGGATTACCTCCGTACTGCAACAGTAGACGTTGCACGTGATATTAAAATAATGAACAGTGGAGGAACAAAAACAGAAGCGATGAGGGACAGGGGGGGAGACATGAACATGAGAGACGGAGGAATGGGAGGATGGAGCGAGAAAATACCGTTTTGGGTAAATTGGACAGAATATTTCTTTCATTCTTTCACAACTGATATGTCTCAGGATCCCTCGGGAAAAAAACGGTGTGTTTTTAAACTGCATTCTGTGTAGTGACCAGCAGGGGCCGACTCCTCTGCTCCCATAGACGTCTATGAGGAAATGACTCTACTTCTCTGTAGTGACCAGCAGGGGGCGACTCCTCTGCTCCCATAGACGTCTATGAGGAAATGACTCTACTTCTCTGTAGTGACCAGCAGGGGGCGACTCCTCTGCTCCCATAGACGTCTATGAGGAAATGACTCTACTTTTCTGTAGTGACCAGCAGGGGGCGACTCCTCTGCTCCCATAGACGTCTATGAGGAAATGACTCTACTTCTCTGTAGTGACCAGCAGGGGGCGACTCCTCTGCTCCCATAGACGTCTATGAGGAAATGACTCTACTTCTCTGTAGTGACCAGCAGGGGGCGACTCCTCTGCTCCCATAGACGTCTATGAGGAAATGACTCTACTTCTCTGTAGTGACCAGCAGGGGGCGACTCCTCTGCTCCCATAGACGTCTATGAGGAAATGACTCTACTTTTCTGTAGTGACCAGCAGGGGGCGACTCCTCTGCTCCCATAGACGTCTATGAGGAAATGACTCTACTTCTCTGTAGTGACCAGCAGGGGCCGACTCCTCTGCTCCCATAGACGTCTATGAGGAAATGACTCTACTTCTCTGTAGTGACCAGCAGGGGGCGACTCCTCTGCTCCCATAGACGTCTATGAGGAAATGACTCTACTTCTCTGTAGTGACCAGCAGGGGGCGACTCCTCTGCTCCCATAGACGTCTATGAGGAAATGACTCTACTTTTCTGTAGTGACCAGCAGGGGGCGACTCCTCTGCTCCCATAGACGTCTATGAGGAAATGACTCTACTTCTCTGTAGTGACCAGCAGGGGGCGACTCCTCTGCTCCCATAGACGTCTATGAGGAAATTACTCTACTTTTCTGTAGTGACCAGCAGGGACCGACTCCTCTGCTCCCATAGACGTCTATGAGGAAATGACTCTACTTCTCTGTAGTGACCAGCAGGGGGCGACTCCTCTGCTCCCATAGACGTCTATGAGGAAATGACTCTACTTCTCTGTAGTGACCAGCAGGGGGCGACTCCTCTGCTCCCATAGACGTCTATGAGGAAATGACTCTACTTCTCTGTAGTGACCAGCAGGGGGCGACTCCTCTGCTCCCATAGACGTCTATGAGGAAATGACTCTACTTCTCTGTAGTGACCAGCAGAGGGCGACTCCTCTGCTCCCATAGACGTCTATGAGGAAATGACTCTACTTCTCTCTGGATTTATTCCCTCAGTAAACATTGTAAACATGAGTTTATGGTCTCAGTCTCTAGTTTCAGGTCTTCTTCAACACAACATGATGTTTATTTAGTAAATGATGGTCCATTCAGAGTCAAACAGACCATAAACCAGGAAATGCTTTAGGGCGGGCCTTGCTGTGATTGACGGGTATTTAGCATCTCATTCCAAATATGACACTTTTCAAGACAACTGGGATAAAAATGACATTTTTAATATGATTACTGCTACATTTTCAACAGGGACAATTTTTAAAATCTTGACGGGGTCATACGTTGTGTAGCACCGACACTATGACAATGTCAACATGAAAGACGAGGACAAAGACACACACACACACACACACACACACACACACAGGATCTTACCGCCCTTATCTTGTTATTTCAGATGTGCTTGTACTTCCTTGCTTTTATCTTTCTGCTTCTTTTTATCAGTATTTGTTGTTCCTGATCTCTGTAAAGCACTTTCTGACTAACGGGTTTGATAAAGACACTTCAGAAGTAACAAGGAGGGAGGAAGAAGGGAGGAGGGGGGGGAGGGAAGGAGGGAGGAAGAGACAGAGAGGAGGATCACCAGGAGGACAACGGATCAAAAGGAAGCAAGGAGGTTTGCAGAATCCTTTTTCCGTTTACCTGATCTCTGGAAGGGACGGTAGATCTTCAACAGACATTGAAACATCCCAAAGACGTAAAATGATTCGTGCCGAGGTGCCTGGACCTGAAATCAGTCACGTCACCAGGACATCACTAGGGCACCATAGGACTCCATCAGGACTTCATCAGCACATCACTAGGACGTCATAGGACTTCATCTGGTCTTCATCTGGACTTCATCTGGACTTTACTAGGACGTCATAGGACTCCATCAGGACTTCTCCGGGGGACTGTAGAGAGCTTCAGCCACGTCAGAGTGGTTGCGTCGTGCGGCCGGATGCAGCGTCACCCAGACGAGGAAAGAGAAGATACAAGTTTGAGGATTCTTAAGTCTACAAAAAAAAAGTGTGTCACAAAGTGTGCGAGAGAGCGAGAGAGACGCAAACACAAAAGTGTGACACGGATGAGCCCTCATTAACTTTGATAGCCAGAGAGGCACCTCTCATGCTCTGTGACACACACACACACACACACACACACACACACACACACACACACACACACACACACACACACACACACACACACACACAGCTAATTAAGAACCAGCGATTGGCCTGTTTTGTTCTCTGTGATGCGTCTTTTTTTCATTGCCCTTCTTCTCCCAAATCACACGCTCGGGGGATTTTAGGAGCACTTTCTACCAACACATATTTCCTGATTAAAGTCCCCCGTCAAAATAAAGCGTGTCCAAGTAAGATGCTACGCCATCGCTCTTCTCATCGGAGGTGAAGGGTTCTGCGGAGGAGGACGATGAGGCGTAATTGAATCTTACTTTGTCAAGCGCAATTTACATTTTAATGACATGCAGAAGATAATGATGATGTTGGAAGTGAAATCAAGCGTCCCCACGTCATGTTTTAAGGTCTTAAATATGAATGCAGATACAGTACGTGTGGTGCATAATGAAACGTAATTATACACTGTGGTTATCTTCATTTGAGAAATGTCAACTTTTTATTACTCCTATTATTCCACATATTTGATTATTTCAGTTCAGTACGTGTGGATTCGGCTCGGCATTAATACATAGAACATGTGCAAATATGTTTAGTTTAGGCCATTGTTCTTTTCACCTGCAGCTTATGGTTCCATGTTTCGTTGTTGGAGTGACTAGTGAGCATTATCATCCAACAGAAGTGCTCGTCTTTTCCATGCTGAGATTGTGTTTGCGTTCAACTTCCCCGTTACGATATCGTTCTTCATATCTTTCTTTTGCTTGGACCGGTCCGGTTGGTATTGATTGCGACCAAGAAGAAGCAGCAACCGGCTCATCAGAGCCCGATTAGCGTTTTCCCTTCCACGTCAACACAGGACATAACGTGTGAACAACAAGTGGGCGTAAACAAAGTTTACCGACGGAATAAATCAAGTGAGAAGTAGAGAGTCATTTTCAGCGCCGGAGGAGTCGCCCCCTGCTGGTCACCGGAGGCGATGCACCTGTCTGAGCGCACGCTGGCTTCACTGCCGGTGACGCAGAAGCGTTCTCTGAGTTTGTTGTGCACTTCAGGTCAAAGAATACGCAAGTTACGCTTTAAAGTTGTCCTCATTGTGTTCGTATGATGTTCAGTGTGAGTGTGTGAGTGCCTCATGTTCACGTATTGGCTCGTCCTGTCAGCGTGTGTGTGTGTGTGTGTTTGTGGGTCTTTGGTCGATATGAAGCCCAGACAGTTTGTCACTATCTGCCACATCGTCCCAAACTGTCCCCCTAACAAGTGCGTGTTGTCACAGAGCCGCCGGGTTCTTTTCGTGTCATCGGTTCGGGCCTGAAGCCTCATCTTCTGTACGTGACGTCTCACTCTTCTTTCTATTGATTCAGATTCTGTGAGTTGAACTGGAATGTTCGCAGTGATTTAACAGTGATGTAACTGTGTAGAGGAGGGATGGAGGGAACAAGTGACACAACAAATAACGACACTTATAACAAACCTCGGCTCATTTAAACAATCTTCGTTTGTGCAACAATCAGTTACTTTTTCTTCTTTCTTCTACGGGTGAAAACATCCTGAGTCCCTTCAACTAACCAATGCACACGTTAGGCTGCTATAATGATGCACACACACACACACACACACACACACACACATGCACAGCATCACAGCACACACGGATATGCAAAACCAGGTGCACACAACATAAAATGCATGAACACACACTGAATGTCAAATTGCAGAAATATGCAATAATACTGAATATACCACAGGCTTTATCACACACACACACACACGCACACACACGCACACACACACACACACACACACACACACACACACACACACACACACACACACACACAGACGCGCACACAGTTTGTTGATTGGCTTTGGCATCGCTGAGAACCTCCGCCGCCTCATTTACATAAAGCAAAGGGACGCTGCTCTTTCCCCTCACGGAGGATGATTGGCAGCGACCAGACGCTGAAATGGGACTTCTGCTTTGACGGAATTCAAAGAGAGTCGCTCGACGCCCCCCCACATCCCCCCCCTCCCCCTCCTCTCTCCCCCCCCCTGACAGCTCCGAGGGCTACAAAGCTGCACTCAATTTCACCTTTTGCTTGGATCCAATTTTTGGGGCCGACATTTGTGGTCGCGTCCCGACTGTCAGCTTGACGGACGCGTCCCGGGAGGCCTCGGTCCAGAGGTTCCATCTGCGCTTATTAAACGCGGCCGTTAGAAAGGAAATCGCAGCAAACGTCCCCACTGAGGAACCTTGTTAAAGTCCCTTCTTCCAGCCATCCTTTTCCATCACAACGCGCCACGCAGAGGAAGATCCAGATGTGCGCTCATAGAGGTGCACTCGCTTCATTTCGGATCATTTGGAGCTCATTTCCACGCCAGCGCACATCTGGCCGTTCGCAGGGAAACGAGTGTCGCTTCGCCAATTAGGGCAAACGACACAGATGGTTAAACACAGATACGACCTCTGGACGCCGTGACGCTTCCAAGCGAGGTGGCGGACGGAGAACCGGAGGAGCTTTCCGTCTTCTTTAGGACGAGGGCCGTGAAGTTCTGGTTGTGTGGCACATCTTCACCAATTAGCCTTCAGCTGATTCTGTTATAAAAGGAAGTCTGTCTTCTCTGGAATCCACAGAGTCACAGAGGTTTCATTGATTCCTTAATTGCTGCAAAAAGTATCGAATTCCTTTCATGAAGATCACTCACTCTGTTTCTAACTGAGTCAGTGAGTGTTGGAATAAACCCGGTAGGCTGAGATGAAGCTAATCTTTGCTCCATAAACTTCCACATTAGGAAACGATCGACCACATTTCAGAGGTAATTATACCAACAACGGAGGAAGCAGTTTTTCTTTTTAATCGTCTGGAAGCTTTTTGGACAAAAATGATGATTTGTTCCTGTTGCTCAAAGATTAAGAAGGACTTCTCAGCCGGGACCGGTGATGTTCCCGACGACAGCTGTGAAGATAAAAACAAGTAAGAAGAAACAAAGGAAACCCGTGTTTCCACTGCAATGAAGCAAAGGGAGCCACTGGTCCCCTGCAGGGACGAGCTGAAATCCCACTTCAGCTCCGTCTCCCCGTCGGAGTGACGTGAAAAAAGAAAAGAAAACAATAATCCAATAAAGAAAATCCAAATTGCAGCGGTTTGGAAGCGTGTTTTTATATTTATTTCTCGGCGTTACATCACTTGGTGGCGTCCCGCCGGCTCTATTAGCATAATAATTATGTCGGTTCCTTTATCTCAGCAACCTGCAGTTGCTTCTGAAGTTTCAGGCCCCCGTCCCCCCTCGTCCCCCCTCGTCCCCCCACCCGAGGAAATTACCCTGCATTTAGACAATGGGAATGAATTAACAAGGAGCTAATTTCTACTGTGTGTGTGTGTGTGAGACTTTCTCATTCCGGGCAGTGATTGACTCTGACCCATGGGGGAGGAGAGGGAGGAGAGGGGGGGAGATGAGGAGGGGAGGGGAAACTTTTATTATGAAATCGAGAATGAGGATTCAATGAAAACTCATTTAAAAAGTACTGTTAATCTGCCCCCCCCCCCCCCCCCCCCCCCCCCCCCTCTGTGGACGGCGATGAGAACATAATGATGTCCTCATAAATGAATTGATTACCATTTAACCGGCTGAGTGCGGGGGGAGCTCGGCCCGCTGAGGGTCAAAGTTCACAGCGGGTTGTTAGGGAGCCATGAGCTGTGGTACCTACTGGTAGTGGGACACAAGTGAAAATAAGGCCCACATGAATTAAATCAACGTTTTGTTGTTTAATGCTCGTGGGATTTGTTGCTGAAACTGTTCTTCCTGTTTATTTAAAGGTCGACTATGACGTCACTGATACGCCTATAATGTACATTATATTATGCATTCTCAGAGACGCGCTGTGGTGATGCAGGGGGGGGAGAAAAGGTCGTTCTTCACCATGATTACTAAGATCTTCTCACTGGGACATTTAAAGTTTCATCTGAAACTAATCAGGAATTCATTAAACTCACCCGACTGATCGCTGATTAATGCCGAGAGCTTTTAATCAGATCCGATTAATCAACCGGATTTATTGGACAAACAAAATTAATAGTTTTTCGTTCTGCTGGGAACAAATTACGTTTGCAGATTATAATTTCCGAGGCCAAAATGAATCAGCTCAACTAATAATAAAAGCACCGAAGTGCATATTATTATTGTTTAATTGCTATTGCTGCTGTTAATGTTTCTAATTATAGCACTTGTGTGTGATCTCTATTACAATATCATGCGTATATATTCGTGTGTCTGCGCTATTTGTTGTGGCTCCGGTCCGGTTCTGGTTGCTCTGCACAGAACACAAAGAGGCCGACGCACACCTGCAGATGTTGGTGCTGGGAGCAGCCGCTCAGCGAGTAATTCTCCTCTAATCGCAGTAATCTCGCCGCTGCGCCGCTCCGCATCCATTCTGTCCCATTATCCTGCAAACCTGCAGGAGGAGAAAATAACCGACTCCGAGTTCCCGTCACTTTCATTGGTTCCCAGTTTCCCTGGAACTGTCGTTCAGTCAGAGACGGGATCGAATAGCTGTAAGTGCAATATGTAGAATTTGAGTCCATTGGGTTGGAACTGAAGTGGACATCGACCTCACAGATTATTATTGGGACTGACTTTGGGTCACCGTCTTGTTTTTGAGCAATCAGTGGATGGAAGTGATCCCGGTGGAGGAGGAGTGACGTGGAGATACGGCTCTTCTGTAGGTTCTCCTGCTGCAGGAGGAGAGCCTACAGACCTCCTTCCACAGCAGGCGGCATATTGTGCAGCAATATGATTGATTATCGTTCTCCTCTGGGGTGCTGCTGCCTTTGCAGACCCTGTACAACCTGCGACAGAGTAAATCCAAGGAAGTAAGACGAATGCTCTGCAGTCTTG